>NC_091977.1:15727812-15873316 GCF_044704955.1 Pristiophorus japonicus | reverse complement strand
TTGTGGGACCAGAAGTCAATGGAGATTAGCAAACAAAGAAGTGATGAATCAGCAGAACTTGCTGCCATGTAGGATCCATGAATATCCCCACCCTCAACGATGATGGAGCCCAACAGGCGAGTGCAAAACACAAGGCTGAACTGTTTGCAACCATCTTCAACCAGACATGCCAAGTGGATGATCCCTCTCAGCTTCCTGCCAAGGTTCCCACTATCACAGATATCAGTCTTCAGCTAATTCAATTCACTCTTAATGATATCAAGAAATGGCGGAGTGCACAGGACACAGCAAAGGCTATAGGCAGATGCTGGCTATTCTGCGGCCAGTGGCTCACCTCCCAAGTCCCCAAAGTCTCTCCACCACCTACAGGGCACGTCAGGAGTGCGATGGAATGCTCTCCACTTGTCCGGATGGATGAAGCTGCAGCAACACTCTGAAAACTCAACCCTATCCAGGACAAAGCAGTCCGCCTGATCGGCACCCCATCTATTAGTCTAATCATCTACCCCCTCCACCACCAGTTGTAGTATGTACAGCAGCAACTCACCAAGACTTCTTCGACAGCATCTCCAAAACCCATGATTTCCACCACATTGAAGGAGGGCAGCAAGTACACGAGAACATAACCTCCACGTTTTCCATCAAGTCACATACTGCCCTGACTTGGGACATATATCACTATTCCTTCATCATTGTTCGGTCAAAATCATGGAACCCCTTACCGAACAGCACTGTGGGAACACCTTCACCACATAGATTGCAGCATTTCAACAGTCCATCACCAGCCACTCAGGGTAACCAGGGATGGGTAATGAACACCCCCCACATCTGCAGAATGGATTAAGAAAAAGCCTAAGGACTGAATATGGAGATCATTTCTGGTTACAACCTTCAATTTATTCTTTTTGCTAGTTTAGATATGCTCTGTATGACATAAGACGTTGGGAGGATTGGTGAGCACATAGTTACAAACACCATCACTACAAATGACCAACAGAAAGTAAACTGTGTGGTACTGCAGGACTTCAAGAGGGTGCTGCCCAACCCAGACAACCTAATTGAGGGTAAAAGCACAAAGAACTGTCATGATCGTTCTATCTCAGGCTGTTGTAATGCAAAATGTTTAACAATTCGTACTTATAGTTACATCACCTCTACAAACTCTTTCACATCCTTATGATCTAGACATCCAATTCCAGTTATTAACATGGCAGTTCCCTCCCCATCCCAAAAAGAATAAACAGGATTAAATTAGGAAACAAACGTCTCATTTTACAACTATTATTTGGGAGGAAAGGAGTTTTGAGATGTATTTCTAACTTGAATTATGCTTCTTCTCTCATCACAAGAGTTTGGATGGTTGGGGGGGGGGGGGTGGGGGGGAGGGGGCAGAGAAGGCCAAGTTATACTTGCTGTTTGACATATTTTCTACAATAACTACCACGTGGTGGAGGGAAAATAAAAATGCACACCATCTGGACTAAAGAGTGAGTGGCACCCGGATTTTATCCTATTCTAATTTAATTCTGCTCATCGGGTTGACATTTTATGTAATTAATTAAAACATGTTGTTATTACCATCCAGAAATATTCCAAGTTCAATCCCCAGTCTGTGCTTGGTTAATTTATATCAGTTGGAGGTGACAGGAGGGACATACAACTGGCCTCAGCCAGGGGATGGCAGAAATTCAACCTGGGATTCTACTTCTGAATGCTATCCCATAATCTTGCTGGAAGAGCACATATTATGGATATCAGGGAAACTAAAACTAGGGGACATAGTCTTAGAATAAGGGGCCGCCCATTTAAAACTAAGATGAGGAGGAATTTCTTCTCTGAGGGTCATAAATCTATGGAATTCTCTGCCCCAGAGAGCTGTGGAGGCTGGGTCATTGAATATATTTAAGGCGTACCCATATTTTTGAGCGATAAGGGAGTAAAGGGTTATAGGGAGCAGGCAGGGAAGTGGAGCTGAGTCCATGATCAGATCAGCCATGATCTTATTGAATGGCGGAGCAGGCTCGAGGGGCCAAATGACCTGCTCCTGCTCCTATTTCTTCTGTTCTTATGTTCTAGGTGAAGATTGCCTCAGCTGTGATGACTCCACAGCCAAATTAATTTCCAACACTGTCAAGGCTCACATATGATACTGAGTCAAACCATTTTTGGATAATGGTGTTCTGCTTACCAAACCGAGAAGAGGATAGAAGTGTAGAATCATAGAAATTTACAGCACAGGAGGCCGCCATTTCAAAAGCCTTGCAAAAGTCCATATATACTACATCAAATGCACTACCTTCCTGGTTACCTCCTCAAAAAATTCAATCAAGTTAGTCAGACACGACCTTCCCTTAACAAATCTATGCTGACTGTCCTTGATTAATCAGTGTCTTTCTAAATGAAGATTTATCCCGTCCCTCAGAATTTTTCCCAATAATTTTCCCACCACCGAGGTTAGACTGTCTGGCCTGTAATTACTCGGTCTATCCTTTTTTTTTTCATTTTTAAAAGAAAGGCACAACACGTTAGCAGTCCTCCAGTTTTCCGGCACACAGAGAGGATTGGAAAATGGTCAGAGCCTCTGCTATTTCCTCTTTTGCTTCTCAACAGTCTGGGATACATTTCATCTTGGCCTGGGAATTTATCCACTTTCAAAGCTGCTAAATCCCTGAATACTGCCTCTTGCTGTTTATTTCATCTAATATTTCACATTCCTCCTCCCTGATTGTAATGCCTGCATCACCCCTCTCTTTTGTGAAAACAGACGGAAAGTACAGGAACCATACCCACATCACCTTTATGGTCTTTAATAGGCCCTATTCTTTCTTTAGTTATCCTCTTGTTCTTAATGCATTTGTAAAAGATCTTTGGGTTTTCCTTGATTTTACTTGCCAAAATGTTTTCATGTTCTTTCTTTGCTTTCCTAACTTCCTTTTTAATTTCACTCCTGCACTGTTTATACTAGGGTTTCTGCAGTATTGAGCCCTCAGTATCTGTCATGTCTCCCTTTATTCTTTATCCTACCCTGTATGCATTATCTGTTCCTACTCATATCTGCAAGAACTGCTCACTATTCCAGGATCATTCTGGAATGCAAAAATAACTCCCAGCTACTATTCTCTACTGCTAACCGTCTCTTAAATCCCTCTCCCCTGTCTCTACCACACTCACCACCAATAAGTGTGAGGAGCTCATGGACTTCTTTGTCTCAAAGATTGAGACCACCCGATCAACTGCCTCTGCGAGTTCCCTTCCTTCACCTAGCCCACAGGGACAAACATCATCTAAGGCTCCCACCTGCCCTAGCCCTAAACTCACATCTTTCTCTAGATTCTCTTTAATCTCCCCAAGCTCATCTTATCCAGGAGACCCACTTCCTGCTCCCTTGACCCTATTCCCACTAAACTGCTGACCACCCAACTTCCTTTTTTGGCTCCCATGTTAGCTGACATTGTTAACATTTCTCTCTCCTCAGGTACTCTCCTTCATCAAATCTCTCATCAGCCCTCTCCTCAGAAAACAAACCTCGACCCCATTTTGTTTGCTAGCTATCGCCCCATCTCCAACCTCCCTTTCCTGTCACAAAGATAAACGATCCCTCCTCGTCCTTCTGGACCTGTCTGCAGCCTTTGACACAGTTGACCACTCCATCCTCCTCCAACGCCTCTCCACCATCGTCCAGCTGGGTGGGATTGCACTCGCCTGGTTCCATTCTTATCTATCTAATCGTAGCCAGAAAATCTCCTGCAATGGCTTCTCTTCCCACTCGCGCATCGTTACCTCTAATGTCCTCCAAGGATCTGTCCCTAGCCCCCTCTCATTTCTCATCTATATGCTGCCCCTTGACGACATCATCCAAAAACACAGTCAATTTCCACATGTACGATGATGACACCCAGCTCTATCTCTCCACCACTTCTCTCAACCCCTGCTTGGTATCTACTGTTGTATATGTAAACCTGTAAATACCTTGTTTAACCACCAGAGAAGAGCTCATCCCCTGGAGTCCTAAGGGATCCCACAATCCCTTGGGAGCACTGGTACTTAAGGAGGCCTCAGGCTGGAGAGGCACTCTGGAGACCTGCAATAAAAGACTACGGTCACGCTTTACTTTGAGCTCACAGTATCTGGTCAGACTCTTTATTCATATACTACATCTACATTGTCAGATTGCTTGTCCGACAGCAGAAATTTCTCCAATTAAATATTGAGAAGATGGAAGCCATTATCTTTGGTCCCTGCCACAAACTGCATTCCCTAACCACTGACTGCATCCCTCTCCCTAGCATCAATATGAGGGTGAACAAGACTTTTTGAAAACTAGGTGTCATATTTGATCCAGAAATGAGTTTCCAGCCACATATCCACGGCATAACTAAAACCACCTTTTTCCACCTCCGTAACATTGCCCACCTCTGCTCTTCTGCTGCTGAAACCCTCATTAATGCCATTGTTATCTCTAGACTTGACTACTTCAACTCACTCCTGGCTGGCCTCCCATATTCTACACTATGTAAACTTGAAATCATCCAAAACTCAGCAACTCGTGTCCTAACTCGCACCAAGTCCTACTGATCCATCACCCCTGTGCTTTCTGACCTACATTAGCTCCCAGTTAAACATGCCTCGATTTCAAAATTCTCATCCTTGTTTACAAATTATATGGCCTTGCCCCTCCCTATCTCTGTAATCTTTTTCAGCCTCAACCCCACAAGATGGTGACAGATTAGGAAAAGGGAAGGTGCAACGAGACCTGGGTGTCATGGTACAGCAGGCGGTTAAGAAAGCAAATGGCATGTTGGCCTTCATAGCGAGGGGATTTGAGTACAGGGGCAGGGAGGTGTTGCTACAGTTGTACAGGGCATTGGTGAGGCCACACCTGGAGTATTGTGTACAGTTTTGGTCTCCTAACCTGAGGAAGGACATTCTTGCTATTGAGGGAGTGCAGCGAAGGTTCACCAGACTGATTCCCGGGATGGCGGGACTGACCTATCAAGAAAGACTGGATCAACTGGGCTTGTATTCACTGGAGTTCAGAAGAATGAGAGGGGACCTCATAGAAACGTATAAAATTCTGACGGGGTTAGACAGGTTAGATGCAGGAAGAATGTTCCCAATGTTGGGGAAGTCCAGAACCAGGGGTCACAGTCTAAGGATAAGGGGTAAGCCATTTAGGACCGAGATGCGGAGGAACTTCTTCACCCAGAGAGTGGTGAACCTGTGGAATTCTCTACCACAGAAAGTTGTTGAGGCCAATTCACTAAATACATTCAAAAAGGAGTTAGATGAGGTCCTTACTGCTAGGGGGATCAAGGGGTATGGCGAGAAAGCAGGAAGGGGGTACTGAAGTTGAATGTTCAGCCATGAACTCATTGAATGGCGGTGCAGGCTAGAAGGGCCGAATGGCCTACTCCTGCACCTATTTTCTATGTTTCTATGTTTCTATATTCCCTTCTCCCTGGTATGCTTGTCTAGCCTCCCCTTAAATGCATCGATACTATTCATTTCAACCACTCCCTGTAGTAGTGAGCGCCCATTCTCACCACTCTCTAGGTAAAGAAGTTTCTTCTGAATTCACCATTTGATTTCTTGGTGACTTTCTTATATTGATGGCCTCTAGTGGAAACACTCTTCATATCTACCAAAATCTTTCATAATTTTAAAGATCTCTATTAGGTCACCCCTCAGCCTTCTCATTTCAAGAAAAAAAAAGAGACCCAGTCTGTTCATCCTTTCCTGATAGGTATACCTTCGCATTTCTGGCATCATCCTTGTAAATCTTTTTTGCATCTGCTCCAGTGCCTCTCGAACCTTTTTATAACATGGCGACCAGAACTGTACAGAATACTCCAAGTGTGGTCTAACCAAGGTTCGATACAGTTTAGTATAACTTCAATACTTTTCAATTCAATCCCTCTAGAAATAAACCCTAGTCCTTGGTTTGCTTTTTTTTGGCCGTTAGCCTGTGTTACTGCTGTAAGTGATTTGTGTATTTGTACTCCGAGATCCCTTTGCTCTTCTACTCAGATTCATATTTTCCAAGTAATATGTGACCTCCCTATTTTCTTACCAAAATATAATACCTTAGAATCTGTGTTCATTTCATTTGCTAATTAAATTCTTCAAGTTTATCAATGTCTTCTTGTAATTTGTTGCAATCATCCTCAGTACTGACTATCATCCCAAATTTTATGTCATCTGCAAATTTAGAAATTGTGTTTTTGATTCCAAAGTCTAAATCGTTAATAGAAATTGTGAACAGTGGTCCCAGCACTGATCCTTGTAGAACAACATTTCCCGCCTTCTGCCACTCTGAATAGCTACCCTTAACCCTATGCTCTGCTTTCTGTCTTAAAACCAGCTAGTTACCCATTCTGCCACCTGTCCCCTGACTCCGCATTCTCTGACCTTATTCATTCGTAAATTATTTGAAAATCTAGATAAGTTACATCTACTACATTACCCTGTCTACTTTCTCTGTTACCTCTTCAAAAAATAGGTTATACACAAAATCTGCTTATAGTTCCACTCCAATTATATTGTAATTTTTACAGAATATGCTTTAGTACTGTAAAATAGATCCATCAAAATGAGACCATTCCCCCTGAAATTTTGGGGTTGGAAAACAAAGCACAGGCACACAAGGGCATTTCAACTTGAAGGACAAATAATCTATTAATTGTTGAACAAAAAGCAACTCTTGTACACAGATCATTGATTTTCAACAATTCCAAAGTACACCTACTTGAGTTGTAACTATCAATTAGCAAACCAAGTTTACAATTTCACTATATACACACAACTTTTAATCTAAAATTAAGGTTTGTATCATCATACCTCAAAGATGTTATGCATCTATAGGGCAAAAACTCATGATTGGCTGAAATAATACTATCTGCCATATTATATTGGCAGAAACCAACAACCAGAACAAAACTAAATTACTCAATTCGTTTTCCAAGACTCTCATTCACAAACCAATAATACAAAATTAATAAGATCTCTGGAAAGATGTTATTTTTCCTTCTTTTGGCAGTTATGTTTGCTTTACATAGAAACATAGAAAATAGGTGCAGGAGTAGGCCATTTGGCCCTTTAAGCCAACACCACCATTCAATATGTTCATAGCCGATCATGCAACTTCAGTACCCCATTCCTGCTTTCTCTCCATACCCCTTGATCCCTTTAGCCCTAAAGACCATATCTAATTCCCTTTTGAATATATCTAACGAACTGGCCGCAACAACTTTCTGTGGTAGAGAATTCCACAGGTTCACAATTCTTTGAGTGAAGAAGTTTCTCCTAACATTTAGGAGTTAAGACAGTCCTAAATGTCTTACCCCTTATCCTTAGACTCTGACCCCTGGTTCTGGACTTCCCCAACATCGGGAACATTCTTCCTGCATCTAACCTGTCCAATCCCGTCAGAATTTTATATGTTTCTATGAGATCCCCTCTCATTCTTCTAAATTCCTGTGAATATAAGCCTAGTCAATCCAGTCTTACGTCATGTCAGTCCTACCATCCCAGGAATCAGTCTGGTGAACATTCGCTGCACTCGATCAATAGCAAGAATGTCCTTCCTCAGATTAGAAGACCAAAACTGTACACAATATTCAAGGTGTGGCCTCACCAAGGCCCTGTACAACTGCAGTAAGACCTCCCTGCTCCTATACTCAAATCCTCTCGCTATGAAGGCCAACATGCCATTTGCCTTCACCTGCTGTATCTGCATGCCAACTTTCAATGACTGATGTACCATGACACCCAGGTCTCGTTGCACCTCCCCTTTTTCTTAATCGGTCACCATTCAGATAATATTCTACCTTCCTGTTTTTGCCATCAAAGTGGATAACCTCACATTTATCTACATTATTCTGCATCTGCCATGCATTTGTCCACTCACCTAACCTGTCCAAGTCACCCTGCAGCCTCTTAGCATCCTCCTCACAGCTCACACTACCACCCAGCTTAGTGTCATCTGCAAACTTGGATATTACATTTAATTCCTTCATCTAAATCATTAATGTATATTGTAAATAGCTGGGGTCCCAGCATGATCCTTGAGGTACTCCACTAGTCACTGCCTGCCATTCTGAAATAAAGTTCACAAGCCGTTTATTCCTAATCTTTGCTTCCTGTCTGCCAACCAGTTCTCTATCCACGTCAATACATTACCCCCAATACCATGTGCTTTAATTTTGCACCCCAATCTCTTGTGTGGGACCTTGTCAAAAGCATTTTGAAAGTCCAAATACACATCCACTGTTTCTCCCTTGTCCACTCTACTAGTTACATCCTCAAAAAAGTCTACAAGATTTGTCAAGCATAATTTCCCTTTCATAAATCCATGCTGACTTGGACCGATCCTGTCACTGCTTTCAAAATGTGCTGCTATTACATCTTTAATAATTGATTCCAACATTTTCCCCACTACTGATGTCAGGCTAACCGGTCTATAATTCCGTGTTTTCTCTCTCCCTCCTTTTTTAAAAAAAGTGGAGTTACATTAGCTACCCTCTGATCCATAGGAACTGATCCAAAGTCGATAGAATGTTGGAAAATGACCACCAATGCATCCACTATTTCTAGGGCTACTTCCTTACGTACTCTGGAATGCAGACTATCAAGCCCTCGGGATTTATCGGCATTCAATCCCATCAATTTCCCGAACACAATTTCCTGACTAATAAGGATTTCCTTCAGTTCCTCCTCTGTCCCCTAGTATTTCCAGGTGGTTATTTGTGTCTTCCTTAGTGAAGACAGAACCAAAGTATTTGTTCAATTGGTCTGCCATTTCTTTGTTTCCCATTATAAATTCACCTAATTCTGACTGCAAGGGACCTAACAGATGTCTTCACTAATCTTTTAAGCATTTTTACACAATTGCAAAAATTAATTTTAAACATAACACAAAACATTCTCAGCCATAAACCTATTTTATCTTAGAAATCCCTGTAATAACATTCCTTCATATAGACCTGCCATATTCTCTGCGGGCTAAGATTCTACCAAGGCTTTCTTGCCAATATTTCTGATGTACTGAACATGCTCCAACTCAGTTTGCAACCTATGACAATTAGGAGACTAATTTTTAACCTCACTCTGCTGTTGCAATGTTAGTGTAGCCAGAATATTTATTCTTAAAATTTTTACCACCAAAAGAAAAAAGGCCGGGCTGAACTGTAGTAAAGTGAACCGCAGGCAATGTTTAGCATATGGCCAAGCAAAGTTTAGTCTAAAATGGGTTTTGTGTGGAGGATCTTTTGAGACATGCTGGATAGTAGCTATAATAGATTATTGGGAACTAGATACGTAATTGAACTGAATAAATGATAATGGTGATTTTTATTGCTTGGGCGAGTTATCTGAATGTTTTAAAGAGAACAGTCACCAGAAGCAAAACTATAAAATGCAGAAACTCATTTTTTTTATTTCAGCTGGCTCCAGTCTTGACCTCAGACCTACGCTACGCCCACCTCAAGTACTAAATATTACTCCTTCCAGATGGAAATAATTAATGTCATTATAATTCAGGCGCTCCAGTATTGAGAAGTAAATCAATGAAAATTAATATATAGAGCACTATATACAATAAACTAGCCCAATAAAAGCTAATAAACAGAAACACTAAGCGACAATATAAATACAGCTGGAGCTACAACCCAGGAGTCAGAGAAAAGACAAGGAGGCACAAGTTGGGAGGGGTGAAGAGTGAGACAGTGATATATACAAAAACTTATAAAAACAATGAAAATGTGCAAAACGCAGAGACGCATACGCTCATCAGTGAGCATGAAATAAGTGTCTGGTAAATACACAGAATGATGAGCTCTTTTGAGATTAAAACAATCTTATAATTAAAGCCTGTGAACTTTATTTCAGATAAAATCATGGTCAATATATTTTTTGAAAGCTATTAATCTTGCTTCTGTACCCAATGCAATAGTTAAATACTGTAGCATAGTCAACTTGGCTGCAAGCAAAAGCAGAGTTCTAAAGCAAATCCTAGCAAGCCTGTATTTTATCTAGCTGACCTAGCTAAAAAGATTAAGCCTAAAACTGCATACAACCATCTGCCAAAGGCAACTATTGACTGAATTATCTGATCAACTGTACTGCAACAGAAAGTCTACCAACTGCATTTTATAACTAAATACAAAATGTTAGTCATTTAAAAAATATAAATCACAAGAATTATTTTCAATATTTTGTGTAATATTGATGTATTTTGGGTTCAATAGTTTAAACGTGGTTTGTAAAATTAAAATTATTAGAGCCTACAGCTGCAAAAAATTGTGTTACAGCCAAGTTCCATTATTTTCAACTGACTGCAGATACATCAACATGGTTAAATCCCTTGCATAAATAAGTTGGGAGAGGTAAAGGAATCATTGCATGGGGGAGGATGGTGAAGGAGAATTATGAAGTCAACCTATAAAAGAAAAGACACTTGGCCCATATCTGAAATAATTTCAAATGGCCAAATTGTTCTTTTGTAGCTGATTTCACAACTTTGGAATCCTCCCCAAAACAACCATCTGGTCCACTTAAACACAGGACCTGCAAATCTGATTCCAGCAGGAAAGTTACAAATGTTAAGTGGTCATCACATTAATGCAACTGTGAAAACTGGAGCACTGTCTTCCAGCTTCAAAGCAGGAAATACTGTACGAGCCAATACTTGAACATTTTATCTGTCTCAAACACAAAATCCACCTTCTTAGCCTATATCATAAGTCTGTACAATACAGAAACAATTGGAACTACTGTAACAGTTTATTGATAAGGGTAAAGCCATTGTGCTGAAGCTAGATAGTGCTCTGATCAGGCCACACCTTGAATTATGTTCATTTCTTGTCACCGAATGAAATAGGATTTTATAGATGACATAGAAAAGGCTAACCCTGAAGCAATGGTCCAAACTAAGCCACGACTGCAAAACAAAGTAAACTAGTAAGTCAATTTGAAGACTGAAGCATTTTATATGTTATTAATACATGGCATGGTTTTCCAGATTGGATAAGAGGCAAAAACACTGGAACTTTTCTAATAGTTAAATGCTGTAATGGTTTGGGGGGGTGGGGAGAAGCAGAAGTTTCTATGGAAGGATGAACAAAATGGATCAGATGGCCTCCCTTATTTTATTATAGAAGCATAGACTTTTCTTGGGCGAGGAAGAAAGAGTGGAATGGGAAATTAATAGCAAGCCATTTTCACATTTTAGGATTACTCGCAACATAACCTCACTCTTCTGATTACCATCCTCTGGTTATCCAAGGCCAGCAATGTTCCCATCCATTGAAAGACATGGCAGTAGGTTTCCAACTGTGCGCCCCCAGCCTACCCATCTTATTAATGTTGATGACAGTGTCCTGCGTCAGTTAGGACTTAAACTCAATACCTGAACAACCAAAACTATAAAGCAAGCCTCATCCCAGGAGCCCTTACAACTCATAAACACATACTGCACTAAAGCATACACATTACATTGTTAATATAAGGTTTAGCCAAAGTAGTTAAGTCAATAATATTTAGCAATAAAACAGATCATACAAACTAGCAGCACCAGAGCAGTTGATTACCTCAAAACCAGAATAAAACCCACAGATGGAGTGAATTACAAAAATGTGAAATGCTATGAATACAAGGACACTTGCGCTTCTCTACCTCCCAATACCCTTGATTTAAAAAAAAGTTATACTAATCGTAGACTCCATTCAAATGTACACGACTTGTCATTTCTCATCCTCCTCCTGGATTGCAACAACTACTAAACCGCGATTCTGCTTATCGACATCGTACACGTTGTCATATTTCATCTTGCAGTAATCCAATTTACTGGCACACGACTGCAATACAAACCAGAGGACAAGATGCAGCGGGAGAGATCAGTGTGTGTGTATGTGTTCGGGGGGGGGGGGGTATATTTTTTTTACATGGGGTCATTGTACATATGTGTGTGTGTGTGTGTGTATATATATACAGAGAGGGAGGGTGGGGGGGGGGTATATTTTATTACATGGGATCGTTGTACATACATGTGTGTGCATGTCTAGGGCGGGGGTTATTTTTTATTACATGGGTTCGTTGTGTGGGGGGGGTTAAATTGGTTTATTACATGCAAAGTTAATAAAATATGTAGTTGCTTTTATCTTTTGCACGAAGCTAAGTAACCGTGCTGGTGGAGATCGAGGAGGGAGGTGGAAGAAATACAACGTTACCAGGAGGAGAAGGACTGCGGGGGGCGGGGGGGGGGGATAGATGGTTTAACAGTGCATTGCAATAAAAATCGGTTCACAGCTCAACAACAAAACGAAATACAAGCCACACGGAGGGAGAAGGGAGCGGGAACCGCCGCCACAATAACGTCAGCCAGACATGCACACACACGGATGCTTGCTGCAGCCCAGCAGCCGCCGGATTTACATTGAGCGCCGCCCGCTTCGCTCGGGCCCTTGCTGCAGCTCCTTACCTTGCAACGCGCGGCTCGTTATTTGAGGGTGTGTGTGTAATTTGTTTTATGAGGAGATATTAATTTTTTTTCTCTCTTCCCCTCCTCGTCTAACTCCGCCTCTCTAGTACAAACACACTGACATTGGGGCACGGCGACAGCGGCTCGAGCAGATGAAGGGGGCGGCGGACAGACGGACAGCCAGCGGAGGCGGCTCGCGCTAACATCGGCTTCTCTCATTGGACCATAACGGGAGGGCGGGACGAGTGCGACTGGAGAGCGAGCGAATAAGAGAGAGAGAGAGAGAGAGAAAGGGACGTGTTTGTTTTAAAGATGCGTTGATTTCATTGGTCGGATTTCGGATGGTCTCCCATTTCTCTCCTCGCCCGCCCTCCTTCCACTTACGCAAATACGCTGGAGACCTATGCCCCGCCCCTCCCCATCCCGCGCGCGCATTTGCGCGAGGCTGCAACTGCCACCCCCAACCCCGTGCTGCGCGCGCGCGCGCGTGGGAGCGCGCCCTTGGCCAACGGTCCTGCGCGCGCGCGCGCCATCGACGGCATCGAATGTGCTTTTTAAAAAAAAAATCATTGTTCATTCATTCACGGGATGTGGGCGCCCCCAGGCACGGCCTGGCATTTATTGCCCATCCCTAAATGCCCTTGAGAAGGTGGTGGCAAGCCACGGATTGGCAGGTAGCAAATGTAACACCGCTATTCAAGCAAGGAGGGAGAGCGCGAAAACAGGGAACGACAGGCCAGTTAGCCTGACATCAACTGACCCCGCTGGAGTGGAACTAAACTATAGAACTAATGGGAACCTGTTCAACCTTCGCCTCCAGGCTAGATCCAAGGTCGTCCCATTCTCTGTCATCGAACTACAGAACACGGACGACACTTGTGTCTGCGCACACTCGGGCGCCGAACTCCAAGCCAACGTCAACACCTTCACCGAGGCGGACGAAAGCACGGGTCTTACACTAAATATCCCTAAGACAAAGGTCCTCTACCAACCTGCCCCCGCCACAAAGCACTGCCCCCGCCCCCCCCCCCCCCCCCCGGTTATCAAAATCCACAGCGAGGCCTTGGACAAGGTGGACCGTTTTTCATACAAAAGCAAAATACTGCGGATGCTGGAATCTGGAAATGAAAACACTGGAAATCCCAGCAAGTCAGGCAGCATCCGTGGAGAGTTCAGGTTTCGGGTCAATGACCCTTCTTCAGAACTGGAGAGTGATGAATTGGAGAGTGAGGCATTTTCCATACCTCGGGAGCCTACTGTCAACAAGGGCAGACATCGATAATGAGGTCCAGTGTGCCAGCGCAGCCTTCGGTCACCTGAGGAAGAGAGTGTTTGAAGACCAGAACCTCAAATCTGGCACCAAGCTTATGGTCTACAAGGCAGTAGTGATACTCACCCTCCTTTATGACTCAGAGATGGGACCATATACAGTAGACACCTCAAAGCGCTGGAGAAGTACCATCAGCGCTGCCTGCGCAAGATCCTACAAATCCACTGGGAGGATAGACGCAACAACATCAGTTTGTCGCTCAGGCCAGCATCAAAGTGCTGACCACGCTCGACCAGCTCCGTTGGGCGCACGACATCGTCCGCATGCCCGACACGAGACTCCCAAAAAAAGCGCTTTACTCGGAGCTCCTACACGGCAAGCGTGCCCCAGGTGGGCAGAGAAAACGTTTCAAGGACACCCTCAAAGCTTCCTTGATAAAGTTCAACATCCTCACCAGCACCTGGGAATCCCTGGTCCAAGATCGCCCAAAGTGGAGGAAGAGCATCCAGGAGGGCACTGAGCACCTCGAGTCTCGTCGCCTAGAGCATGCAGAAATCAAGCGCAGACAGCGGAAGGAGCGTGCGGCAAACCAGACTCCCCACCCACCCTTTCCTTCAACCACTGTCTGTCCCACCTGTGACAGATACTGTAATTCCTGTATTGGACTGTACAGCCACCTAAGAACTCACTTTTAGAGTGGAAGCATTGTTAAGGAAGTGGTATTAGGGCACTTAGAAAATCATAACATGATAAGGCAGAGTCAATATGGTTTTATAAAACGGAAATCGTGTTTGACAAATTTATTAAGAGTTTTTTGAGGATGTAACTAGCAGAATAGATAAAAAAGAACCAGTGGATGTAGTATATTTGAATTTCCAAAAGGCGCCACATAAAAGGTTATTACACAAGATAAGGGATCATTGGATTGGAGGTACTGTATTAGCATTGATAGAGATTTGGTTAATGGATAGAAAACAGAGAGTAGGGATAAACGGGTCTTTTTCAGATTGGCAGGCTGCAACTACTGGGATGCCGCAGGGATCAGTGCTGGGGCCTCAGCTATTTACAATCTATATTAATAACCTAGATGAAGGGACCAAATGTAATATATCCAAATTTGCTGACAATACAAAGCTGGATGGGACAATAAGAACATAAGAGGTAGGAGTAGGCTACCTGGCCCCTCGAGCCTGCTCCGCCATTTAATGATCTGATCATGGACTCAGCTCCACTTCCCTGCCTGCACCCTATAACCCTTTATTCCCTTATCACTCAAAAATCTGTCTATCTCCGCCTTAAATATATTCAACGACCCAACCTCCACAGCTCTCTGGGACAGAGAATTCCATAGATTTACAACCTTTTGAGAGAAGAAATTCCCCCTCATCTCAGTTTTTTTCTGAGACTATGTCCCCAGTTTTAGTTTCCCCTTAGAGTAGAAATATCCTCTGCATCCACCTTGTCTAGCCCCCTCATTATCTTATATATTTCGATAAGATCACCTCTCATTCTTCTGAACTCCAATGTGTATAGATCCAACCTACTCAACCTATCTTCATAAGTCAACCCCCTCATTTCTGGAATCAACCTAGTGAACCTTCTCTGAACAGTCTCCAATGCAAGTATATCCTTCTTTAAAAAATACGGAGACCAAAACTATACGCAGTACTCCAGGAGTGGCCTCACCAATACCCTGTACAGTTGTAGCAGGACTTCTCTACTTTTATACTCCACCCCCCTTGCAATAAAGGCCAACATTCCATTTGCCTGCTTGATGACTTGCTGTACCTGCATACTAACTTTGTGTTTCATGCACAAGGACCCCCAGGTCCTTCTGTACTGTAAAACTTTGCAATTTTTCTCCATTTAAATTGTAATTTGATTTTCTATTTTTCTGCCAAAGTGGCTAACCTCACATTTTCCCACATTATACTCCATCTGCCAGATTTTTGCCCACTCACTTAGCCTATCTATATCCCTTTGTAGATTGTTTGTGCCCTCCTCACAGTTTACTTTCTCACCCATCTTTGTATCATCAGCAAACTTGGCTACATTACACTCAGTCCCTTAATCCAAGTCATTAATATAGATTATAAATAGTTGAGGACCCAGCACCGATCCCTGCGACACTCCACTAATCACTATTTGCCAAACGGAAAATGATCCATTTATCCTGACTCTCTGTTTTCTGTTAGTTAGCCAATCCTCTATCCATGATAATATATTACCCCCAACCTCGTGAACTTTTATCTTGTACAGTAACCTTTTATGTGGTATCTTATCAAATGCCTTCTGGTAATCCAACTACACCATATCCACTGGTTCCCCTTAGTCACTCTGCTCGTTGCATCCTCAAAGAACTCCAGCAAATTTGTCAAACATGATTTCCCTTTCATAAAACCATGCTGTCTCTGCTAGATTGAATTATGATTTTCCAAATGTCCCGCTACCACTTCCGTAATAATGGACTCCAGCATTTTCACAACAACAGATATTAGGCTGACTGCTCTATAGTTTCCTGCTTTTTGTCTGCCTCCTATTTTAAATAGGGGCGTCACATTTGCGGTTTTCCAACCCAGTGGGATCGCCCCATAATCCAGGGAATTTTGGTAGAGGTGCGTGCCGAAATCACACGGTGCCGCAAATCTCCTGAGGTCAGCAGCATATTTTGCAATCTCCTGGCCCTCAGGTCTGCGGTGAGTGAAGAATCTGGCCGTGCCTCATGGTGAGGATGCTCTGTTTTGGTTTTAGTTGGTCGTGAATTAGTTCAGTCAGCTCATCGTATGTCTTATCCTCGGCCTTCGTGGGTGCCAGCAAGTCCCTGACGAGGCGGTAGACCTCGGGCCCACAACTGGTCAGCAGTATAGCCTTGCGCTTCTCCGCCAATGTGTCCGTCTCCCCTGCCAGGTCGTTTGCCACGAAATATTGTCGAGCCTTTCTGTGAAGGCATCCCAATCATCACCCTCTGCGAAGTCTTTTAGTGTGCCAAAGGTAGCCATAATCGCATGAAAGTCTGTATTCTCGTCGCCAGTTGTTATGGCTGTAATGCACTTATGAATGACTCCACGAGGCAATGTGTTGTACTCAAACTGTAGTGATCTTGGTCCTTTATTCGTAACTCCAGAGTGAGGCACAAGCATGGTGAGCAGCCTTTTATACTGAACCCTGCACACCTATGCAGGTGACCCTCAGGTCTCCCACTGCAGTGCCCTCTGGTGGACAGCCTCTGCCACAGGGGCAGGAAACCCCGGTCTCCACCAGTTGCACCCTCTAGTGGTGCCGGCATAGTATATACACAGTGTAAACCTTATTGATAGTACATCAGGTAACAAGTCTCCATCTTATGCAACTATACAGTGAGTATATCTATAGTCTGCATATATAACATGCTTCATTAGTGAGTGGGTTACTGGGTTTGGGGGTTTGTTCAGCTGCGTTTGCATTGTCAGACATGAGGAGTGATTTTCTGAGTCTAGACTGAGGTTCTTTGGGATTGAATTTCTGTGCGTTTCTCCCAATAGTCCACCATAATCTCAGGAGTAGATCCGCAGAAGCCCCAAAGAAATGGCATAGACATTACAGCAGATGATTTGGAGAGCCCCTGCAGAAATATTCCCATTGTTGTGTTAGTAGAGGGAATGTTGACCTCTATCTGGCCATGCTGTATATAACCTGGCAATGTTCAATGGAAAAGTATTCCATTTCCCACCCTTCAGCTTCCTCACAAAATTTGAATATAGAGGTTGCCATAACTAAGACTGCAGTCCAGAGCTTGCCATTCTTCTGCCTAGTTGGAAGTAATCATATAGTTTACTATTGTCTCACTATGTCCACACAATGTGAGGCAGCAAAAAACAGAATAGGATGCTGAGTTATAAGGCCAAATCAATTGAATTCAAATCTTTAGAAGTCAGATTGAAGCAATACAGCGCTCTGGCTGGACCATACAATTCTAGTGAATGTGACCTAATGGGGCATTAGGGCAAAACAGAGGTAGGCAATGGGGCTGATTTCTATTCTTGCCAGGTTGATACATTAAAAAGAGGCATCTGAGAGGACACCTTTTTAGAATCAAGGAAGCTAATTATCAGTCTACTCTCAATCATCAGTAAAGTGATGGAAGGTGTCATCGGCAGTGTTATCAAGCCGCACTTACTGATCCAATAACCTGCTCACCAATCCTCAGTTTGCATTATGCCAGGACCACTCGGCTCCAGACCTCATTTCAGCCTTGGTCCAAACATGGACAAAGGAGCTGAATTTCAGAGGCGAGGTTGGAGTGACTGCCCTTGACATCAAGGCAGCATTTGACCAAGTGTGGCATTAAGGAGCTCTAGTAAAACTGAAGACAATTGGAATCATGGGGGAAACTCTCCACTGGCTGGAGTCATACATAGAATCATAGAATCATGGAAGTTTACAGCACAGAAGGAGGCCATTTCAGCCCATCGTGTCCACGCCGGCAAACAACACTTCAGGTGCACATCCAAGTACTTTTTAAATGTGGTGAGGGTTTCTGCCTGTACCACCCTTTCAGGCAGTGAGTTCCAGTCCCCCACAACCCTCTGCATGAAGAAATTTCCCCTCAAATCCCCTCTAAACCTTCTACAAATTACTTTAAATTTATGCCCCCTGGTTGTTGACCCCTCTGCTAAGGAAAATAGGCCTTTCTATCCACTATAGGCCCCTCATAATGTTATACACCTCAACGAGGTCCCTCCTCAGCCTCCTCTGTTGCAATGAAAATAAATCCAGCCTATCCAATCTGTCCTCATAGCTTCGATTCTCCACTCCCGGCAACATCGTCGTAAATTTCCTCTGTACCCTCTCCAGTGCAATCACGTCCTTCCTGTAATGCGGTGACCAGAACTGCACGCAGTACTCCACTTGTGGCCTAACCAGTGTTTTATACAGTTCAAGCATAACCTCCCTGCTCTTATATTCTATGCCTCGACTAATAAAGGCAAGCATTCCGTATGCCTTCTTAACCACCTTATCTATCTGACCTGCTACTTTCAGGGATTTGTGGACATGCACTCCAAGGTCCCTTTGTTCCTCTACACTTCTCAGTATCCTACCATTTAATGTGTATTCCCTTTCCTTGTTAGCCCTCCCAAAATGCATTACCTCACACTTCTCTGAATTACATTCCATTTGCCACTGTTCTGCCCACCTGACCAGTTGATTGATATCTTCTTGCAGTCAGCAACTTTCTTCTTCATTATCAACCACACAGCCGATTTTAGTATCATCTGCAAACTTCTTAAATATACCCCCTATATTCAAATCTAGATCATTGATGTATATCACAAAAAGTAAGGAACCTAGTACTGAGCCCTGCGGAACCCCACTGGAAACATCCTTCCAGTCGCAAAAACACCCATCAACCATCACCCTTTGCTTCCTGCCTTTGAGCCAAGTTTGGATCCAACTTGCCACTTTGCCCTGGATCCCATGGGCTTGTACTTTTGTGACCAATCTGCCATGTGGGACCTTATCAAAAGCTTTGCTAAAATCCATATACACTACATCATATGCTTTGCCTTCATCGACCTGGTTACCTCCTCTAAAAATTCAATCAAGTTTGTCAGACAAGACCTTCCCTTAACAAATCCGTGCTGACTGTCCTTGATTAATCTGTGTCTTTCTAAGTGAAGATTTATCCTGTCCTTCAGGACTTTTTACAATAATTTTTCCACCACTGAGGTTAGGCTGACGGACTTGTAATTACTCAGTCTATCCCTTTCTCCCTTCTTAAACAAAGGTACCACATTAGCAGTCCTCTGGCACCACACCTGAAGCCAGAGAGGATTGGAAAATGATCGTCAAAGGCTCTGCTATTTCCTCTTTTGCTTCACTTAGCAGCCTGTGATACATTTCATCCGGGCCTGGGGACATCCACTTTCAAAGCTGCTAAATCTTTTAATACCTTCTCTCTCACTATGTTTATTTAATCTAATATTTCACATCTTCTCCTCGATAGTAGTGTCTGCATCGCCCCTCTCTTTTGTGAAAACAGACATAAAGTGTTCATTAAGAACTATACCTAGCACAAAGGAAGTTGGTTGTGGTTGTTGGAGGTCAATCATCTCAGCTTCAGGACACCGCTGCTGGAGTTCCTCAGGGCAGTGTCCTAGGCCAACCAGCTGCTTCATCAATGACTTTCCCTCCATCATAATGTCAGGAATGGGGATGTTCCATTCACAACTCCTCAGATAATGGAGCAGTCCATGCCTACATGCAGCAATTCTAGACATCAATCAGGCTTGGGCTGATAAGTGGAAAGTAACATTCACGCCATACTAGTGCCAGACAATGACTATCTTCAACAAGCGAAAGTCTTAAGCACCGCCCCTTGACATTCAACGGCACTACCATTGCCGAATACCCCACTATCAACAT
This sequence comes from Pristiophorus japonicus, assembly GCF_044704955.1. Classification (NCBI taxonomy): domain Eukaryota; kingdom Metazoa; phylum Chordata; class Chondrichthyes; family Pristiophoridae; genus Pristiophorus; species Pristiophorus japonicus. The sequence continues at coordinate 15,853,169 of NC_091977.1, read as the reverse complement.
CCTTGGGGGTCACCATTGACCAGAAACTTAACTGACCAGCCATGTAAATACTGTGACTACAAGAGCAGGTCACTGGCTGGGTATTCTGTGGCAATTGTCTCACCGCGTGACCCCTCAAAGCCTCTGCACCATCGACAAGTCACAATTTGGAGTGTGATGGAATGTTCCCCACTTGCCTGGATGTGTGCAGCCGCAACAACGCTCAAGAAGCTTGACACTATCCAGGACAAAGGAGCCCGCTTGATCGGCACCCCTTCCATCACCTTCAACATTCCCTCCCTCCATCACCGATGCACTGTGGCTGCAGTCTGTACCATCGACAAGATGCACTGCAGCAACTCGCCAAGTCTTCTTCGACAGCACCTCCCAAACCCGTGACCCCTACCACCTAGAAGGACAAAAGCAGCAGGCGCATTGGGAACATCACCACCTGCAAGTTCCCCTCCAAGTCACACACCACCCTGACTTGGAAATATATCGCCGTTCCTTCATCATCGTTGTGTCAAAATCCTGGAACTCCCTCCTTAAAAACACATGGGGAGTACCTTCACCACTAGGACTGCAGCGGTTCAAGGCGGTGGCTCACCACCACCTACTCAAGGGCAATTAGGTATGTGCAATAAATGCTGGCCTTGCCAGCGACACCCGCATCCCAGGAGTGAATGTTTTTAAAAAACGACTGCTTTGGACGGATGTCCTTGCTGCCTGCTCAAGAGAGAGGGTAACATTGAAACTTTTCAGCTCCCGGCAGCTTCAGCATGGGTAAGTAACTTAAGGGATTTTAGTCAACCCCCTCTCATATAGAAACTGTGGTAATCAGTGAGTGTAAGTTAATGTATTTGAAAAATGTTTTAATCATAAGCAGTGACTATCCCTAACTTTTGTAGGTTTAGTCCAGGGGGTATTAACAACATTCACTGTTATTGTTTAAAATTCCTTCATAGTTTTTTCCTTGCTGGCACCACAGATTGGATGATAAATTCTTGCAGATGTTCGATGATAACATTTGTTCTGAAAGTGTCCAGGGAATCCATCATTCCTCAAAAGATTAAAGTTCCCTCAGTTGTTATTGTAGAACATACTGATTTTCAGAACTGCCTCAGAAATATGGTAGTAAGTTTCATCAACTATTTAAAAAGCACGATATCCCTCCCACTTCTTCCTTCACTGTTTTGTTTTCTTAGGAAATTTTCCCCAAATGAATATATTAGAATTTATGCTTTTTCTAGGTTAACCCACCCAGGTAGCACAATCACGAAAGATCAGCATCACCAGTTCCATCAAGGCATATGGATGATGTTTAGTCTCGTACTTTGGCATTATTTCCAGGCCACAGTACAATATCGTAATTCTCCTGCAGTATGAAGTTAATTACCTGGCATAAATTAGCGCACAGATGACATTTAACAAAAATGTTCATGTAAATATATCTAGAGTTTCCCAGGAAATAGTATAATGAAATACAGCAAGGTGGAGACCACCCCACCAATACAGTATTCTGGGAGGCGGGGGGAGGAGGGGTGGGGGGTGGGGGGGTGGGTGTGAGTGTCCCTACCCTAACATCAACCCGCTCATCTCCTCCATCCACAGAAGCACCCATCCCACATTGCTAGCACCTATTGCCCAAGAAAAAATGGGAGCTTTAGTTACGTTCCGAAATTATTAAGATCAATATTAAGGCCTATATGTGGAATAAAAACTGGTATTGTTCTGTAATTTTTAGTTCTGCAAAAGATCTAAACTCCTTGGATGAACTGGCATTCATGTGGCCTTAATGTTAAAATGCCTGCTCTCAAACACATCATTGTCACATTTCTAACCTTAGTAATGCTGGGTACAACCCATAATTGGAGACTTTTTAAAAGGCCATGATTTCCTTACTACAATTGATCAGTCTACAATTGACTGACTGCAGTAACAAAGCTACTAAAGGCAATTCTTTACTGTATCGTTGGGTCAGCACCATTATTCTGTGGGCAACACCTTGCGGCGAGTTTTATGAGGCAGCTTCTCAGTTTCAGTATGGTGCTGTGTATAATTGGTACTATTCTACTTATTTTCCTCTGAGCCGGAAGGTTGTGGATTCAAGCACTAAAACATTGCGCAGAAACACTTTTGGCGCGAATACACAATCTCATTTCTCTCATCTGGAAGGAGGCGAGCAAGCCAGGGGATCTCAGAGACGCGGTAATCGTGACCATATTCAAGAAAGGCAACAAGTCCGATCGTGGTAACTGCAGAAGAGTTTCCTTGCTGTCTGCCACAGAGAAAGTCATCGAAGAACCTTATAATTATCATCATCATAGGCGGTCCCTTGGAATCGAGGAAGACTTGCTTCCACTCTTAAAATGAGTCCTTAGGTGGATGAACAATCCAATACGAGAGCCACAGTCCCTGTCACAGGTGGGACAGATAGTCGTTGAGGGGAAGGGAGGGTGGGACAGATTTGCCACACGCTCTTTCCACTGCCTGCGCTTGATTTCTGCATGCTCTCGGCGATGAGACTCTAGGTGCTCAGCGACCTCCCGGATGCACTTCCTCCACTTAGGGCGGTCTTTGTCCAGGGACTCCCAGGTGTCGGTGGGGATGTTGCACTTTATCAGGGAGGCTTTGAGGGTGTCCTTGTAACATTTCCTCTGCCCATCTTTGTGAAGGGGCACAATGGACATGATCTTCACCACGCGTCAAATCCAAGAGAAATGCAGGAACAGCACCAACCCCTGTACATGGCCTTCTTTGATCTCACAAAGGCCTTCAACACTGTCAACCGTGAGGGATTATGGAGCGTCCTCTTCAAATTCGGATACCCCCAAATGTTTTTCACCATCCTTCGCCTGCTTCACAAACACATGCAAGCCGTGATCCTGACCAACGGATCCACCACAGACCCAATTCACGTTTGGACCGGGGTCAAGCAAGGTTGCGTCATTGCGCCAACACTCTTTCGATCTTCCTTGCTGCAATGCTCCATCTCACCCTCAGTAAGCTTCCAGCTGGAGTGGAGCTAATCTACAGAACAAACGGGAAACTGTTCAACTTCCGCCACCTGCAGGTCAGATCCAAGATCGTCCCATCCTCTGTCATTGAATTACAGTACGCAGATGATGCCTGCATCAGCGTACACTCAGAGGCCGAACTCCAAGCCATCGTCAACACCTTCACCGAAGCGTATGAGAGGATGGGCCTTACAGTAAGGTGCTCTACTAACCTTCCCCCCCACTGCTCCCCAATTATCAAAATCCACGACGAGCCCTTTGGACAACATGGACCATTTCCCATACCTCGGGAGCCTACTGTCAACAAGGGCTGAGGTCGATGATGAAGTCCAACACCGCCTTCAGTGTGCCAGTACAGCCTTCGGTTGCCTGAGGAAGAGAGTGTTTGAAGACCAGGACCTCAAACCCGGCATCAAGTTAATGGTCTACAGAGCAGTAGTGATACCCGCCCTCCTATATGCCTCAGAGACATGGACTATGTACAGCAGGCACCTCAAAATACTGGAGAAGTACCACCAATGCTGTCTCCGCAAGATCCTGCAAATCCACTGGCAGGATAGGCGCACCAACGTCAGCGTTCTCGCTCAGGCCAACATCCCCAGCATCGAAGCACTGACCACCCTTGATCAGCTCCATTGGGTGGGCCACGTCGTCTGCATGCCCGATACGAGACTCCCAAAACAAGTGCTCTACTCGGCGTTCTGACTCGCCAAGCGATCCCAGGTGCGCAGAGGAAACACTTCAAGGACACCCTGAAAGCCTCCTTGAAAAAGTGTAATCCCCACCGACACCTAGGAATCTCTGGCCCAAGACTGTTCAAAGTGAAGGAGAAACATCCGGGAAGGTGTGCCGAACAACTCGAGTCTCTAAACCGAGAGCAAGCTGAAACCAAACCTAAACAGCGGAAGGAGCGCACGGCATCCCAAGCACCCCACCCACCCAGCCCTTCAACAACCATCTGCCCCACCTGTGACAGAGACTGTAGGTCCACATCGGACTCATTAGTCACATAAGAACTCATTTTTAGCGTGGAAGCAAGTCATCCTTGACTCCAAGGGACTGCCTAAGAAGAGAAGGGTGCTGTGTATAATTGGTATCCTTTGAGTCAGAAGGTTGTATGTTCAAGTTCCACTCCAGAGTCTTGAGGACAAAAATCTAGGCTAACACTCCCGGCGCAGTACTGAGGGAGTGCTGCATTGCCGAGGTGCCATCTTTCGGATGAGACGTTAAATCGAGGTTCCGTCTGGACATTAAAGATCACATGGCACTATTTAAAAGAACATAAGAAATAGGAGCAGGAGTAGGTCATTTGGCCCCTCGAGCCTATTCCGCCATTCAATAAGATCATGGCTGATCTGATCATGGCCTCAGCTCCACTTCCCTGCCCGCTCCCCGTAACCCTTTACTCTCTTATCGCTCAAAAATCTGTCTATCTCCGCCTTTAATATGTTCAATGACCCAGCCTCCACAACTCTATGGGCAGAGCAGGGGAGTTCTCCCTAGTGTCCTGGCCAATATTTATCCCCCAACCAACATCACTAAAACAGATTATCTGATCATTATTACATTGCTGTTTGTGGGAGCTTGCTGTGTGCAAATTTTCTGCTTTGTTTCCTACAGTACAACAGTGACTACACTTTACAGTCAATTAAGTACTTTTTTAAAGTGCACGTGATCTTTAATGTCCAGATGGAGCCTCGGTTTAAAGCCTCATCCGAAAGACGGCACCTCCGGCAGTCTGCTGGTCATGAAAGGCACTATAGAAATGCAAGGCTTTTCTTTCTACCCCAGCATCAACCCACTCATCTCCCCCATCCCCAGGAGCACACATCCCACATTGCTAGCACCTAATGCCCAAGATAAAATGGGAGCTATAGTTCTGTTCTGAAATTATTAAAATCAGTATTAAAGCCTATAAACTGATCTTGGTTCTGTATTTTTTTAATTCTGCAAAAGATCTAAACTCCTTAGGTGAACTGGCATTCTTGTTATCCACTCAACCTTGTGGCCTGAATGTTAAAATGCCTGATACTAGCTTTTTAAAATTCCAGATTTATTTAATTAACTGAATTTAAATTCTCCAGCTGCTGTGGTGGCATTTGAACTCATATCTCATCAGATCATTGTTCCAGGGGTCTGGATTACTAGTCAAGTAACATAATCGCTACCATACCCTGCAGATATCATTCCCCCAAAGATATTGGGGAAAGCCCGAACTGCAACAGCAGCAGTTTTACGATCCATTTTCTGAAGCAAGTTAAAGGCTGTCTGTCCAAAAGTGACTGTAGTACAGCAATCCACTCGCACAGTGATCTCATTGTCTGGCTCTAATTTGGGCAAAAATCCAAAGTTGTTTCCCAAAGCATTTACTCAAAAGTTGATGGCACAGTAATATCCATTGTAAATATAATCTAGCATGTTTATTTTCCTGGCTTTACAAGAGTGAGTTGAGTATCAGAAGTAAGTTTAGCAGGAGACTGTTTGGCATTTCTGGTGACAGCTGGAATGTGTTAAAGAGGGTGTACGGCCCACTTGGCCTGATAACAAGCCTAAAGCCTGTTGAAACCGACGTGTGTGCATTGCTCTCTTTTTTTTAATCTAAATGAAAACAGAATTTATCCAGTCCTGCAAAAGATAACACCAACCCACTTGCTTTGTAGTGACTTAACTGCAGGTGTGGAATTTTACCCCAATTGCTGATGAAGGCATCAGTCTTGCAACAAAGCCAGCCTGTCACTGGGTAACCAATTGCAATGTAAGTAATATTCCAATGTGGTTTCCAGTTTTGGAAATGTAAACATGAAAAGCATATATCTGGTGTCTTGGTCTGAATTTCCTGGGGTAACAAAACTCCAGTTTTGGAAATGTAAACATGAAAAGCATATATCTGGTGTCTTGGTCTGAATTTACTGGGGTAACAAAACTCCAGTTTTGGAAAGGAGGCACAGCCATAAGTTGAATGTACAACAAGCTGCATACTGCTCAATAACTATTAACATATTGAGTATAGTCATCATTTAGTCTAAATTATAAATATTCTATTTTATATTTGTGCCATTAGGACTAATTTTCCTGTTGAGCACAGTTCCCCACTGTGAGTGCCGGATCACAGAACCACCCCTTTTGTTTAAAGTACCACCATATTTAAAAATAATGTGTAATATAGCTCCACCGAGTGGACGACTGCTCACCTAATGGACTACTGTGGTAATGCAACTACTCACGTAATACAATAAAAGGATCATGTGACAAGGTCACATGACAAGTTCCTGTCGCACCATCTTGTAGTCTGTATGTGCAATGTCGTAAAGAATAGGATCAGATTTCTGGATTCCCTAGCTGAAATTTTTGTTGGTGGATGTTCCAGCCAACCAACAGAGCGACTTTGAGAGGTTCTTTGTTTTACAGCACAGCTAAAAATCCAAGGTCAATTTCAAATGGCTAGAAATATTTTTCACCGCAAATAGTATCGTCAAAGTCCCCGATGATGAAAACCGTAACCGGGTGGTGTTAGAAAGAAAACAGGCTATTTTCCTGTTGAAGGAGGCCGCGAGGTGTATGAAACCCTGACAAATGTGCTTGCTCCTGTCAAGCTGAAGGACACGCCACAGACGGAGATTCTAACCACAGCACTACAGTCCTGAGCCCCTGGAAATTGCTGAAAGTTATCATCTTGGAATACAAGATTAATTCATTGTCAGGGGTATCAGTGAGTACATTGTAGCTTTAAAAAATCTATCCAGTCACTGTCATTTTGGAAACTTTCAGGACCGAGCGTTGCGTGACCACTTTGTAGGATGAAAAATGAAGCAATCAGAAGAAAGTTGTTGACAACCCCAAACTTGACTTTTGATTTAGCTTGTCATAGGAACAGAGGAAATAAGAGCAGGAGTAGGCTATTTGGCCCCTCGAGCCTGCTCCGCCATTCTATAAGATCCAGGCTGATATGATCAAGGGCTCAGCTCCACTTCCCTGCCTGCTCCCCATAACCCTTCACTCCCTTATTTCAAAAATCTGTCTACCTATACCTTAAATATATTCAATGACCCAACCTCCACAGCTCTCTGAGGCAGAGAATTCCACAGATTTACGACCCTCTGAGAGAAGAAATTCCTCTTCATCTCAGTTCTAAATGGACGACCCCTTATTCTTAAACTATGCCCCTTAGTTCTAGATTCTCCCATGAGTGGAAACATCCTCTCTGCATCTACCTTGTCGAGCCCCCTCGGTATCTTATATGTTTCAATAAGATCTCCTCTCATTCTTCTAAACGCCAATGAGTATAGACTTTTTTATTTTTCCTGCCAAAGTGGATAACCTCACACTTTCCCACTTTAGTCAGACAGCTATGTTGATGGATATGGCCGATCAATACTCCCGAGAATTTCGCACCATTTCCAATTGTCAACAATCGAGGTGAATTGCCTGTAGGTTAAAAGTAAAAGGCCTCAGCAACTCGTCAGGGTAACAGTAAATTGAAGTCATTGCTATTAGTGCCTGGGACAACACATTGCACAAAACTGTCCATATGTGAAGGCAGAGTGTTTCTTCTGCAAGAAAACTGGGCATCTTGCAAAGGCATGCCGTCTGAAGAGTAAACCAACTTTCAATGTTATAATCGCCAGAGACTACATAACATTGAAGAGAAGCAACAGGACGAGTTGGTTCTGGAGATACACGTCATCAGGAGCACAAGGGTAGCTAACAATGATTCACAAAGTATTGTCATCCAAGTAGACGTTGCAGGAACCTTCTTAGGCGGTCCCTCGATGACTTGCTTCTATGCCAAAAAAGGATATGTTCACAGATGTTTCAATGAAGGACCTAATATTCCAGGTCCCGAACTACATCTTGAAGGGTGGAAGATGGCTGTGCGTGGATTTTATTAACGTGTGGTGGCCGTTGCATACCAGCCACCACACTGGCTTGACAGAGCTAGGTCTTGGTCCAGTAGCAAGGATTAACCAAGACGACTGGAGACTAGCTCTGCTGCATAGACCTAGCGCGCACACAAATCGCAGTGTGGGCTGGCCTGTGCCGTCCCTGGGCTCTCGTTTTTTGGGCCTCGAACTCACTCCTTACCTGCAATCTCTCACCACTCCTGCGGCCCGACCTCACCGCTCCTACTGTACCTGCCCACACTCCAATCAGTGACCTGGATCATGGTGACATCTAATCCAGTCGCCCTCTTCACTGCCGTCTCCCTCCTGCACCAGTTCGTGCTGATTCCTGGAGTGGTATCCAGCATGGTATTCAGCGCAGCCCAGACTTCGAGGAACCATCTACGGCATTTCGGGGCCATAAAAGGAACATACCACTCCAGGGTGCAAGAACCAGGATACCCATGGAAATCGACATTGGTTCATCCGTGAGCATCGTACCGGAATCCCTATGGGCCTGAAATTGGTCAGGACATAAAGTCCGCCCATTTCTCGGCGGTATACCGGCGGTGCATCGTTTCAAACCGCCGGCATACCGCTGAGACCGAAGAGAGCAATTTTGTGGCACTGTACTGCGCATGCGCAAATTTTTTTTCCATTTTTTTTTTCCAGAGAAGCTTTTTATCCGTGATTTCAGGGTTCAGGGGTCACCCGCACATGCGCAGTGAGTTGAAGTCGAGGGAGAGAGAGTGAGAAGGAGCAGCAAGCTATTCGAGGGTCAGTTGGTTTAATCACAGATTGCAGAGTTAAAAAGTATTAATAACAAATAATAATTATACAATATCAACAAATAATAAGACATTTTAGAAATCAAAAATCATAACAATGTAGATATAATGAAAATGCAGAAAAAAAAGTCGAAACACAGGAACATCGAGAAGGACGGGAGGTTGAGGGCACCCGCCTTCGACGAGACAGAGCTACCTGCCCTGCTGGAGAATATTACGGAGAGGTACTCTGACCTAACGAAGGATGGTCATGGAAAGCACCCCCCCCCCCCCCACCCACCCCAAAGGAGTACAACAGAATATGGAATGAGATCAGGGAGGCTGTGTCCTCTACAAGTACCATGGTACACACTGGGGAAAGGTGCCGTAAGAGGTGGAACAACTTGGTGAGGGTAGCAAGAGTAATGATTTTATTTATGCACCCCCATGTGCCATGTACCATGTGCAAGACCATCAGCAGACCGGGGTCATTGGAGGGAGCAGCGTGCGGTGGCATACCACTGCAGGGAGCAGCGCGTGCTGCTGCAGGAGGACGACGGCTGCGAGGCCAGGTCGCTGATTGCAGTGCGGGCAGGCACAACAGGAGGGGCAAAGGAGCGGCAAGAGTTTGTAGAGAGAAGTGACCGGGGCCCAGGAGAGGCGCGAGTCTGAGGCCCAAAAGAGGCAAGGGCCCAGGGGCAGCATGGGCCAGCCCACACTGCGATGTGTGCGTGCGTTAGGTCCGTGCAGCAGAGCTGGTCTCCAGTTAGTCTTGGGTAATCCTTGCCACTGGACTAAGACCAAGCTCCGTCACGCCCGTGTGATGGCTTGTGTGCAACGGCCACCACATGTTAAAAAAATTCAAGCACAGGCATTTTCCACCCTTCAAGATGCAGTTCGGGACCTGGAATATTAGGTCCTTCATTGAAACACCTGTGAACTCATCTCTTTTTGGCGTGAAAGCAAGTCATCCTCGCTTCGAGGGACTGCCTATGATGATGATGATGATGTACCATGGAAATGTAGTTTCAGTGTCACACAAATTATGTTATTTATCTTAATGTTACGGCGATGTATTTGTGCTTTCAGGCAATGACAAGAGGATCAACGTAGTGTTTTGATGTGTGTGTGTGTGAACCTGTGTGTCTTCGATGTTAAATGGATTGAAGAATTTTACTTTAATTTACTTCACTTTTTGCAGAAGAAGACATCTACAATAGCAACGGATCAGCGGCGTACGGGGGGAGGACCTCCAATGCAAGAACCATTGACGGAGATAGAGATCTGTGCCCTGTCGCTGGTCGGGGATAGCAACCGTGCCACCACCGGCATTCGAGCTGACCCACCCACACAGGGTGGTCAGTTCAATACAATCCCCGGTCTGTGTTGCGGTCCTGTAATGTAACTGTAACTGTAATGTTGGCCTAATGTGATGTACTGCAATGTTGGGGGCATGTAACGCAATGCATATATGTATTGTCTGTCTGCGATATATAATGCAGTAATGCAGCAGTGGTGGACATTTAAGTAAGACTGCGCTAAGCCACTGTACTACTCATGTAACCCTGACCCCTCCCCTGGTGCCAAGCGCTTTTAAATGTTGTTTTGTACTTCCAGACTCAGACGATTCAGACCAGACCTCTACGGAGAGACCAGACGATAGACCCACTGCTCCACCTCTGGCATCACCCAGCCCTCTCCCGACTTCACCACTGCCAGAGATGATGAAGACGAAGAGGAAGAGCCGCAAATCCTGGAGCCAGTGGAGGTGGAGGTGGGGGATGGAGACGGAGGAGGATATAACAGTTCCATGTGGGCCAGCTGGAACATCCTCCAACACTGACTCTATATTCAGGGAATTCCTCCATGCCTCCTCAGATTCTGTGGGACCAAGCAGTATGCAGCAAGGCGCCCCCAGCGTTGCAGCACCTTTGCCGTGGCGACGGAGATTGGTGCAGCAAAGGTCCGTTGCTGTGAGACAGATAGGCGTGTACCAGGTCAAAGTGCGTCTGTCACAGGCCAGGTCGAGAGCTGCTCAAGGCCATGGCTACGATAGCCGGAAACATCGCGGCGTCTGATCACCGCGATGGAGTGAACCGCCGACTCCGTCGATGCCATGTGACAATCAATGGGATTGGGACAGGGCGCGGAATCCATCTGTTCCATAGTAGTCCAGTCGACAGCACCTGAGGATGGGGAGCTGCCAGCACTTCCAGCCCTGAAGCCGTGCCTTTCACATCACGAGCTTCTCCTGAGGCCCCATTTATTGCGCCTACAATGTCTGACCCCCAACGACAACAACAGCACTCGGGGTTTGGTGCTGCACACCGGCTTGGTACCACCACGGGGAGGTCCGGGCTCAGGGGCACTGGGAAAGGCAAATGCAGGAGTAAGAAAGGGGCGAATAGTCCCAAGGGTGGTGGAGCACGCCGTTGAGGTCAAGGTTGAGGATAGTAAAGGGTCTTTTGTTGTAGTTGTTCATAATAATTGAAGTTGATTTTCAAAAGTTTATTCAAGTTGTTAAAGTTTTGTTAAAGTTGTTATTTTTAAAGTTGTTACAGTTGTTCAAAGTTAGAGTTAAAATTTTACAAACTTTTAAAATTGTTGTATATTTTACACATTTTTACATAACCGTTTGAATTGAATTTAAGCACTCTTGTACAGTGTCAAACTTTCAGGATCCCAAAACGCAGCTCTCCACATTCAAGCAAAGCGTTCATTTATGTGTTGACGTAACAATTTTGCAGTGGCATACACTCCATGTGCCCTCCGCTGTGGTGTTGGTGGGGGTGGGGCGGGGTGGGGGGTTGGTGCAATGGGTTCATCTGGAAGATCCTCCTCATCCTCCCCCCCCCCCCCCCGCCTCATTTTCCTCTTCTTCCTCCTCCATCTCCTGCACTCGCTCATCAGGTGGTCCTGCAGTCCCCGTCCCCACATGATTGCTAAATTATGTAACATGCAGCACACCACTGAGAACTGAGCAACCTGCTCAGAGTGGTATTGCAGCCTGCCTCCCAGAGTGGTCCAAGCATCGAAAGTGCTGCTTCAGCATTCCAATTGTCTTTTCGATAATATTACGTGTGGCTATATGGCTCTTATTATATCGTTGCTCGGCTTCTGTCTGAGGGTTCCACAGTGGGGGTTAAGAGCCTTTGTCCCCCAGCATCCAGCATTTACCTTGTGGCTCAAATTTCAACAGGTTCGACACAGTGTTCTCACACAAGATGTGCGCATCATGGATGCTCCCTGGAAAGTAGGCATTCACTGTCATTATGCACTGTGTATGGTCACAGACAAGCTTCACATTGAGGGAATGGCATCCTTTATAGTTTCTAATATGTCCTTATTATACAGTATAAATGCACACAGGCCCATACTTGAGAGAGGGTCACTCTGTGACCAGTTACCTTTATTACCAAGATCTCAAGTGATGAAGGTGGGTGGAGCTTCCCCTTTTATACCTGAAAGTCCAGGTTAGAAGTGTCTCCCACAAGTTCACCCCCTTGTGGTCAATGTTCTCAAGGTTACAATGATAGTTGAATACATAACATTACCTCCCCCACAAAGTCTTATTGGGATCACAGGTTAAGTCTCTCTGGTGGTTTACACTCCCTTGTAGAGCGCCTGAGTTGGGGCTCCAGTTGTTGGGCGCTGACCTGAGTGTCTGTTGTTTGCGGTGCCTCAGGCCTGTCCGTACTGCCCACAATGACTGGGCTCTCCTCCACTTGGTTCCGGTGTTCGGTCACCTGTGGTGGAGTAAACTCTACGGCGTGTTCTTCCTCTGCTTCTTCTATGGCGTTGCTGAACCTCCTTTTAGTTTGATCCACGTGTTTGCGGCAGATTTGTCCATTGGTAAGTTTAACTACCAAAACCCTATTCCCCTCTTTGGCAATCACAGTGCCTGCAAGCCATTTGGGCCCTGCAGCGTAATTAAGGAAAAAAACAGGGTAATTGACATCAATACATCGCGCCCTCGCATTCCTGTCATGGTAGTCACATTGTGACTGACGCCTGCTCTCAACAATTTTTTTCATAGTAGGGTGTATAAGGGATAACCTGGTTTTGAGCGTCCTTTTCATTAGCAGCTCTGCGGGTGGAACCCCTGTGAGCGAGTGTGGTCGGGATCTATTGGCCAACAGGAGACATGATAAGCAGCTTTGTAGGGAATCCCTTTGGATTCTGAGCATTCCCTGTTTGATTACCTGCACTGCTCGTTCCGTCTGGCAGTTTGAGGCCGGCTTGAACGGTACCGTTCTGACATGGTTGATTCCATTGCCTGCCATGAAGTCCTGGAATTCAGTGCTCGTGAAGCACAGGCCATTGTCGCTGACCAAAACATCCGGTAGACCATGGGCGGCGAACATTGCCTGTAGACGTTCTACTGTGCCAGAGGATGTGCTTGAATTTAAAATGGCACACACAATCCATTTGGAGTAGGCGTGCCAGGACCAGGGGCTAAGGGGGGCTTCCCTGGGTGCGTTGCCCAGCTGAGCACATGTGTTGCACCTGCGAACACAAAGTTCCAGGTCTGCATCTATCCCTGGCCATCAAACGTGTGACCTGGCAACTGCCTCCATCATGACAATGCCCGGGTGCTCATTCTGAAGTTCTCTGCCCCTCTGGGGCATGACTACTCGGTTTCCCCACAGTAGGCAATTGGCCTGAATCGAGAGTTCATCCTTGTGCCTATGAAACGGTTTAAATTCCTCAGGGCATGCCCCGTACGTGGCTGCCCAGTCCCCATTCAGGACACATTTCTTAACTAAAGACAGTAGCGGGTCTTTATTTGTCCAGACTTTAATCTGATGGGCTGTCACAGGTGAGCCTTTGCTTTCGAAAGCTTCAACATCCATGACCATTTCAGCATCATGCTCAGTTGCCCCCTCAGTGGTGGCTAGTGGGAGCCTGCTGAGTGCATCGGCGCAGTTTTCAGTGCCCAGTCTGTGCTGAATTGTGTAATCATAGGCGGCTAACATAAGTGCTCACCTCTGTATGTGGGCCGATGCATTCATATTTATAGCCTTGTTGTCGGCCAAAAGGGACGTTAGGGGTTTGTGATCTGTCTCCAGCTCAAATTTCCTTCCAAACAGGTACTGGTGCATTTTTTTTACTGCATATACATATGCTAGCGTTTCGTTTTCTACCATCCCGTAGCCCCTTTCTGCCTGGGACAGACTTCTGGAGGCATAAGCTACCGGCTGTAACTGACCATTAGCATTCACATGCTGCAACACACACCCAACCCCATAGGACGGCGCATCGCACTTGAGAACAAGTTTCTTACACGGGTCATATAACGTTAACAGTTTGTTGGAGCATAACAAGTTGCATACTCTATCAAAAGCCCTTTCGTGGCTGCCCCCCCAGACCCAATCATGACCTTTGCATAGGAGCACGTGTAGCGGCTCGAACAGCGTGCTCAATTTGGGAAGAAAGTTACCAAAATAGTTTAGGAGCCACAGGAACGAACGCAGCTCTGTCGTGTTACAGGGTCTGGGTGCTCTCTGAATCGCTTCCGTTTTGGACGCAGTGGGTCTGATCCCGTCTGCTGCTACCCTCCTCCTCAGGAATTCTACCTCTGGAGATAAGAAGACGCACTTCGCCTTTTTCAGTCGCAGACCCGATCCCAGTCCAGTCTGCGTAGCACCTCCTCCATGTTGTGGAGGTGTTCTTCAGTATCGTGACCCGTGATGAGGATGTCGTCTTGAAAAACCACCGTCCTTGGAATCGACTTGAGGAGGCTTTCCATATTTCGCTAAAAGACCGCGGCAGCCGAGCGAATCCCGAACGGACATCTGTTATACTCAAACAACCCCTTGTGTGTCGTGATGGTGGTCAGCTTCTTCGGCTCACTCGCCAGCTCCTGGAACATGTAAGCTGAGGTAAGGTCCAATTTTGAAAAAAGTTTGCCACCAGATAGCGTCGCAAAGAGGTCCTCTGCTCTCCATAGCAGGTACTGGTCTTGGAGTGACACCCGATTGATGGTGGCCTTGTAATCGCCACATATCCTGACCAACCCATCGATTGAGCACTGGCACGATCGGGCTCGCCCAGTCACTGAATTCGACTGGCGAGATGATGCCTTCCCTCAGCAGGCAGTCCAATTCGCATTCTATCTTTTACTGCATCATGTATGGCACCGCTCTGGCCTTGTGGTGTACTGGCCTGACATCCGGGTTTATGTGAATCACTACCTTGGCCCCCATGAAAGTGCTGATGGCGGGTTGAAATAGTGAGTCAAATTCATCCAGGACCTGTGAGCATCATACTCGCTCTATAGAAGAAATTGCATTGACATCGCCCCATTTCCAGTTCATGACAGCAAGCCAACTCCTCCCCAGTAGTGCGGAACCGTCCCCCGGGACAATCCAGAGTGGTAACCTGTTCTCCGAATCTTTGTGGGTCACGACTACCGTGGCGCTGCCTAGCACCGGAATGATCTCCTTTGTATATGTCCGTAGCTGTGCGTCAATCGGCAATAATTTTGGCCTCCTGGCCTTGGACATCCACAACCTTTCGAACTGTTTGATACTCATCAGGGACTGGCTGGCCCGCGTGTCTAGCTCCATTAATACCGGGATGCCATTGAAGAGCACTTTCATCATTATCGGTGGCTTCCTGGTATATGAACTGTATATGTGCTCCACATGAACTCGCTGAACTTCAGCTTCCAGCGATTTCCCCCAGTATTCATTTGGCCTTGTAGGGCTTACATCGGGCCTGTCCTCCTCGTACATCAACCTGGCTGCAGGCTTCCTGCACATACGCACCAAGTGACCGCTGACGTTGCAGTTTCTGCAGGTGTATTGCTGATACCTGCAAGCTCTGGCTGGGTGTTTGCCTCCACACCTCCAGCATGAGCTGGAGGCCCCGTTGTTGGAAATAAAAGGTCCATTACCAGTCGATCGTCTCTGACTGTCTCTGTAACTGTCCTTAAGTGCACCATTAAGAGGTGTTGATGACCCCATTACTGGCCGCATTGTCCATTGCGATGGCATGAATCACCATTCAGCTAGCCATTGTCTCTGTTGAATTCCCCCTTTGGGTTCGACTACATGCTGGGGCATGTCCGATTGCCCTTGTCTGCCTAGAGAACTGTGTGCCGCATTAATAATGTTGACTACCTGGTCGTTTGCCGCATTTGAGCCAAGATTTTTGTCAAACATCATTCTGGTCTCTTCCTCCCCTGAGATAAATGTCTGGGCTATCAGAGCTGCCGCTTCCAAGGTCAAGTCTTTGTGGTCTCAATCAGTTTCTTGAAAACCCCAGCGTGCTCGATACCCTCAATAAAAAAGTCTCGCAGCATCTCCGCTCTGCATGCATCTGTGAACTTACATAGGCTCGCCAGTCACCGGAGATCTGCCATGAAGTCAGGAACGCTTTGCCCTTCTCGCCGCCGGTGCATGTAAAACCGGTGTCTCGCCATGAGCATGCTGCTCGCTGGTTTAAGGTGTTCCCCAATCAACTTACTGAGCTCTTCGAACGTCTTGTCTGCCGGCTTCTCTGGCGCTAGAAGGTCCTTCATCAGGGAATACATTCTGGATCCACAAACCGTCAGGAGATGAGTCCTACGTTTGTTGGCCGAATCCTGTCCCAACCATTCCTTAGTGACAAAACTTTGTTGTAGTCTCTCAATAAAGTCGCCCCAATCATCACCAACACAGTACCTCTCTTGTGTGCTGCTAGTGACCATGCTCGCGTGGTTTAAATCCCAGTTTCTCGTCGCCAATAATATGTCCTTACTATACAGTATAAATGCACACGAGGCCCATACTTGAGAGAGGGTCACTCTGTGACCAGTTACCTTTATTACCAAGACCTCAAGTGATGAAGGTGGGTGGAGCTTCCCCTTTTATACCTGAAAGTCCAGGTTAGGAGTGTCTCCCACAAGTTCACCCCTTCTGGTCAATGTTCTCAAGGTGTACAACTTAGGACAGCTTATACATGGGTTACAATGATAGTTGAATACATGACAGTTTCGGTATACCCCCGCCTCCTGTAATGGTGCTTGCAGGGCAATATGGGTGCAGTCAACAGCACCCTGCACCTTGGGGAAGCCGGTAATGCATGCAAATTCCAAAGCCCTGTCACTCTGTGCCTCTCTGGTAATTGGAAAGTTTATAAATTCCATCCTGTGTGCATGCAGTGCTTCAATTACCTGTCGAATGCAGCGATGAGTAGCGTACTGAGAAATGCAGCATATGTCCCCAGCTGATGCCTGAAAAGAGCCCCATACATAAAAGGAAAGTGCTGCAGTCACCTTCATCTCGACAGAGTGCAGTAATGTTGGTGATACTGAGCTGCAGATCTGCCTTAATGAGCTGGCAAATCTCATTGATCACCTCTTTTCGGAAGCGTATCCTTCAAACGCACTTTCGATCACTCAGGTCCAAGTATGAGCACTTCTCCCTGAAATTCCTTTGCGGGTAAGTGTCATGTATGTAGACCATGTATACTAACTGTATAGTCACGTAAGGTGTGCCACCAGAGGGCACTGCGGTGGGAGACCCGAGGGTCACCTGCATAGGTGTGCAGGGCCCAGTATAAAAGGCTGCCCACCATGCTTGTGCCTCACTTTGGAGTTACAATAATGGGGACGAAAGTCACAACAGCTCAATACAATACTAGATCTCGTGGAGTCATTCATAAGAGTATTAAAGACATGACAACTGGCGACGAGATTGCGAACTTTCACGCAAAAATAACTAACGGTGCATTAGAAAAGTTCTCGGAGGGTGAAGATTGGGAAGCCTTTATTTCATATTTCATAGCTAACGACCTGGTAGGTGATGATCCGGCCACGCTGGCAGATAAACACAGAGCTATCCTGTTGACCAGTTGTGGGCCCGTGGTCTACGGCCTTGTCAGGGACTTGTTGTACCAGAGTAAACAACGACCAAGTCATACGAGGAGCTGAAAGTGCTAATTTGGGACCAACTCAAACCGAAGGAGAGCATCCTCACGGCTAGGCATCGATTTTATACACACCTCCGCCCCGAGGGCCAGGAAATCGCGAAGTACGCTGCCGACCTCAGGAGGCTGGCAGGACCGTGTGAATTCGGCGCATCTCTCGCCAATGCATTGTGGAACATCTTCGTAATTGGCATCAGTCATGAGGCCTTCTTCACAGACTACTGTCTGCCGAAACCACCGTCACTCTGCAGAAGGCCATCGGCATCAGCCAGGCATTTATGACCTCAAGCTGCAGCTCCAAGCAGATGATGACTCACTCTCAGGACTCAAACCCGGCAAGTACTGTAAATAGAATGGCGCCTTTCACAGGCATTACTGTTGAACGTGACTCTGCCCAGGGCAGAGCGTACAGGCCCCTGGGTCCTTTAAATCAGAGTCTGCCGAGGGGTGCAAATGTAAGTCGAGTAGCAACATGCTGGCATTGCGGAGGTAATCACAGGGCTCATCAGTGTCAGTTCAGAGACTATGTGTGCAAAGGCTGCAGCACAAAGAGCCACCTCCAGTGAATGTGCAAAGGAGCTGTGACTCATCATGTGGAAGAGGAGTCAGCAAATCGCTGTAAATCCAGCACGGATTACGAGGATATGGCTGGAGAGGCAGCTCAGTCCCAGGACGAAGTGTATGGAGTATATACCTGCACCACAGATTGTCCTCCAGTGATAATGGAAGTCGAGATAAATGACGTTCAAATCTTCATGGAAGTAGACACGGGGGCGAGTCAGTCAGTAATGAGCCAGGAAACCTTTGAGAGACTATGGAACGATCAAGCTGAACGACCCAAGCTGGTCCCGGTTCAGGCAAAGCTACGCACCGACACCAAGGAACTGATATCAGTTGTTGGGAGTGCGGATGTAAGTATATCCCATGATGGCGTGGTGCACAATTTACCATTGTGGATTGTTTCAGGTGATGGACCAACGATACTTGGAAGAAGATGGATGGGGAAGATTCATTGGAACTGGGAAGACTTCATCCCTCCGGCGATCGACGTCCCCTGTGCTCAGAGGCAGAGCAAGCCCCCACCTTCGGTTGGGCCAGGCAACGGAGAGCAGATCCGCGCAGCCCCCGAGGCACAGACCACTCATCACGACTGTGTGGCGATGATCCGGCCGAGACCCGAACGCACCTTCCCGGATTCAGTGGCAGGACTCCTGGGGAGGAAGATTGGATCCGAGGGCACCTTCCCGGATTCAGTGGCAGGACTCCTGGGGAGGAAGATTGGATCCGAGGGCACCTTCCCGGATTCAGTGGCAGGACTCCTGGGGAGGAAGATTGGATCCGAGGGCACCTTCCCGGATTCAGTGGCAGGACTCCTGGGGAGGAAGATTGGATCCGAGGGCACCTTCCCGGATTCAGTGGCAGGACTCCTGAGGAGGAAGATTGGATCCGAGGGCACCTTCCCGGATTCAGTGGCAGGACTCCTGGGGAGGAAGATTGGATCCGAGGGCACCTTCCCAGCTTCAGTGGCAGGACTCCTGGGAAAGAAGATCGCAGCAGCGGACATCATGGACAGGGAAAAGATGGCATCCAAACCACGAGGTGCAGCGCTAATGGAGCAATGACACGTGGTTCCACACAAGGAAGACGATTGGGGTAAAGTAGTAAGGCCATTTTAAAGGAGGCCAGCAACCCGCCATTTTTGAATGAACTGTTTGAAATTGGTAACCAATGTAAAAGTCCAGCTGTAACGAGCAAAATGTTGTTGAGCAATGTCAGGTGCAAATTGTAATCAGCCAATGTAGCAGGCGAACACCTCACGGTCGTACACAGGTCCAGCGGGCTACCCAATGCTGTAGCCTGTGTCCCCGGGACCTGAACGATGAATCATAAAGTGTCCCCACAGCTGACAGAAGTAGACAAACCGCAGAGTAAACGATCCCAGGAGAGCAGAGACACCGGTAGCGATACCCTGCCTCAGATTGGTTTAACATTGCAGGCACCCGTTGGCATGAACCGCCATGGGCCAGAAACAGTAAACTGCGCCTATGTTCCAGTCGGCTACCGTCGCCCACCACCCGGGTAGAAAAGGCGCAGCCCACAAACCCACTCGCCACCACGGCAATGCCCAAGGGCGAAGGGTCACCCGCAATGGCTCCTCCGAACGGGACCTGGACCAGCCAGGATCCCAAACTAGAGAGTGCTCACAATGGTGCCCTCAAGGAAAGCGATCAGCCATGATCTTGTTGAATGGCGGAGCAGGCTCGAGGGGCTAGATGGCCGACTCCTGTTCCTAATTCTTATGTTCTTATGAGTCAGCAGTCTCCTGTGAACTGCTAGACAAGACGAGGCAGCCCCACCGTCACTTAGATGAAACGCTTACTCGCTCAGACCGCTTCCCAGGGAGCAGCAGCAACACTGTGCAAACGAAAAGGACAGGGAGGTCACAGACACATCAGCTGTCTTTGGGCCTGCCCGACACTAGGAGTAACGGCCTGAGCTCCGGCAACTCGAGCAAAATGAGCTCACCTCACCCACTGACCCACTAGCATGGGGCGCTGCGCCACCACCAGACGATCCGGATCACATCCGGCCGTGCTGGAACTAGACTGTCCTTGTGTACCTGTACTGATATACCTGTACTGATCATGTAAATGTACCACACAAAAAGAAACGCAACTGTAATCCACCCAACAAATGTACCAAGGTTTAAATGTAAAACCAATGTGATGAACTTGAATGCTACTTGCATGTAACGGGCCATCAGCATGATCTCTGTGTGGGGGGGAGAATGGAGTAGTCATGGACTCACAACCAGAAACCACTGGGACCTCCACTGGCAACAAATCTCACTACCAACCCACCCAAGCTAGAAGTGATCCTCCAATGGTCAACCAGAAAGAGCAAAGCCCAGGTCACCATCAATGTACGAGTCAATGTGCATTAAAGACTTGGGGGGGGGGGGAAGTGATGTCATGTATGTAGACCATGTATACTAACTGTATAGTCACATAAGGTGTGCCACCAGAGGGCACTGCGGTGCGAGACCTGAGGGTCACCTGCATAGGTGTGCAAGGCCCAGTATAAAAGGCCACCCACCATGCATGTGCCTCACTCTGGAGTTACAATAAAGGTCACAACAGCTCAAGTACAATACTAGACCTCGTGGAGTCATTCATAAATGTATTAAAGACATAACAGTATGGTCTCTTCCTCCTCATCAGTTGCAGCCTCCTCCATCACCCTGATAACTCTGCTCAATAAACCTTCTCCCATCTGGATCCTGCATTAAACAGGTAGTCCGCAATACAGGCTGAGATAGTACAGGCTCCATTCTTTTTACATCGCCAGAAGATTTTTCAATGAAAAAAATATAACAAAAAACACCTTCGATCTTAATAATGTACTCAGTACCAATAAAAATACCTTTCCCACTGTAAATCGCACTGTAAAGTCACTGGTCACCTCAGGATCACTGGCAAAGTCGAAGATAGAGCTGCGAGGCTACTCAGGAGAGAAAATCCTTGTGGAAGGACGTATCACTGTACCGGTGAAATACAAGGATCAATTTCAGAGCTTGCCTCTCTTAGTAGTGGCAGGAGACAAGCCTGCTTTGATAGGCAGAAATTAGTTGGAGATTTTTCATGTTGAAATACAGATTTTTATGCTGCTTTTGCTGACTGTTCCCGATTTCAAATGGCGGCTCAGAGCACTACTGCCTACTTAAGGAATAAAACCACCTTTTCCAGGACAGTATGCAGCTCCGGTGGTATTTCAGCGGTATGTCATGAAAATTAGACTTTTTGGGCGGTATATGGGCGGTTCTGCATGGCAGACGGTGTGCATACCACTCGGTGGTATGTCAATGATGACTATTCCGCCAAGCAGTATGTCGGCGGTATGTACCTGTTTTATCACCAAAATTTCATTTTTGAGCAGTTAGTGGGTGGTATGTCAATGAATTTTGGGCCCTATATCTCGACAAGTTGAGTGATTTTCCACTGGAGAAGTCGAAGATAGAGCTGCGAGGCTACTCAGGAGAGAAAATCCTTGTGGAAGGATGTATCACCATACCGGTGAAATACAAGGTTCAATTTCAGAGCTTACCTCTCTTAGTAGTGGCAGGAGACAAGCCTGCTTTGATAGGTAGAAATTGGTTGGGATCACTGAAGCTGGATTGGAATGAGATTTTTCATGTTGAAACGCGATTTGCATTGAAGGATGATGTCATCCAGAAGTCTCCGAAGGTGTTCTGCGAAACAGGCAGTCTGATCCAAGGCTTCAAGGTGATTGTCAGGGTACAGAAGGACGCTAGATCAGTTTATTGCAAGCCACGTCCCGTACCATATGCACTCAAGGAGAAAGTTGAGCAAGAACTCAAAAGACTAGAAACTGAGAAATTACCTCTAAGAAAGATCTAAGAAATTGTTGTTGTACCTAAGTCCGATGGTAAGCTAAGGTGATTATAAAGTACCCGTAAACCAGATTCTAGAGAGTAATTTACCCAATACATTGCCAAATGTAGATTTGTTCACAACGCTGACAGGTGGCCAGATCTGCTCAAAGTTAGATCTGACAAATGCCTACTTACAACTTGAACTAGATGAGGAGTCCAAGTCATGCTTGACTATAAATATTCATCTAGGCCTTGCAGAAAGCAAAATTCACCAGAACGCCCCCCCGTGTTTGGGCTCATTCGGAAGGAAATTTAATTTGGGACTATCTACCGAAAAGTTTGGAACTCTAAAGTGCTTATGGAAGAAACTACGAACTTTAATAGAATTATGAACTTTTACAAGACAAATTCAAGCCTATGGGTGGACCTAGGGAACAAAAGAAGCCCACTTGATTACTGGAACTGTCTGGGTGTGAGGACTGAATTAACCTGTCTGGAAGAATGAGTATTACCCAGAGATAGCTCCCCATCAACATGGGTCTGGACAAACCATTTTAACATATACATCACAAAGAGGCCCAATCCAGCCTGTATGCAAAAGACTAAGCATAAAAGAACATTGCAATTACCAAACTAATATGGGTGTGGGTGTGTTGTGGTCTCTATGAGGGGGCCAGGTTCCCTTCTGACCAACTTGAGCGGTTTCAAATCGCTCCCCCTCCCTTGGGTTCTGTAGTAAGTTATTTAGATGACATGCTCATTTTAGCACCAAACAAGAAAATCCATAATAACATATTGAATGAACTATTCAAATGGCTAGAGAAGCACAGAGTACATGTGACTGCTCACAAGTGTGAGTTATTTCAAATCTCAGTGCAGTACTTAGGGCACAGAGTAGACAAAGATGGTTTACATCCAACCAAGGGAAAGCTGGATGCAATCAGAAATGCACCCACTCCCAAGAATGTCACTGAACTTCGATCCTGTTTGGGTCTTTTGAACTATTATGGGAAGTTCCTACCAAATTTGGCTACAGTGTTACATCCACTGAATGAGCTGTTGAAAAAAACGGGTCCATTGGAAGTGGTCAGAAAGAATGCGACACAGCATTCAAGGAGTCTAAAAGCCAGTTGGTAGAGAGCACCATGTTAGTTCACTATGACATATCTAAGGAGATCAAGCTAGCATGCAACGCCTCTCCATATGGAATTGGAGCAGTGATCTCCCATGTACTACATAATGAGGTGGAGAGACCAATTGCTTTTGCTTCACGCACTCTCAGTGCCAGTGAGCACAATTATGTGCAGATCGAAAGGGGAGCTTTAGAATTAATTTTTGGGGTCAAGAACTTCCACAAATTCTTGTATGGTTGTAAGTTCACCATCGTTACTGACCATAAGCCCCTGACTGCAATCCTCCATCCAAACACCCCAACCTTAGATGCAGCCCGAATGCAGAGATGGGCTTTGATTTTGTCAGCATATGACATTGAGTACAGACGATCTGCTGATCATAGTAATGCTGATGCTATGTCCAGGTTGCCATCCCCATCACAAGTTACACCCAATAGGGAAGAAGTGTCCTATTTTTCATACATTGATGAACTGCTAGTCACAGCTGAAGAGATTGGTAGAGCAACCAAACGTGACCCAGTTTATGTCAAAGGTGTATGATTACATAGCAAATGGATTGCCAAAGCAGATATTAGAGGAAGATATTCATCCATAATTAATTGTGAGGAATGAATTATTAGTGGATAGAGATTATATCATGTAGGGTGCAAGAGTGGTTATACCAAATAAGTTCAGGTCCAAATTATTAGGAGATCTTCATGACCAGCACCTTGGAATGTGCTTGACCAAGAGTTTTGCACGCAGTTACTTATGATGGCCAGGTTTAAATAAAGATATAGTGCTAGAAATTCATTTTTTGGCTATAACGGTACTTTTTTGACATTTATCACCAAAAATATAGCTTATCACACCGCCATTTTTTTAAGGCCTAAGTTTCGTCACAAAATGTGCCCAGTGGTAAAAATCGGAATTGTACGATGATTCACGGCAGAAACTGCGGTCCTCACCAACTTAAGTCCGAGGCTGATTACCGCTGTGAGAGAGGCCTTGGGAGGGAGGAAAACATAAAAAAAATAGCAAAAAACAAAACATTTTAAAAATCATAAAACATTTACAAGACCCTTAACTAAGTAATCGCTGCAAAAAAATTACAAATAAAAGCATTAACTTACCTTTTTTGCACCGCCGTTTTAGGGGCTGCAACGTAGGTTTTTCTCGGGCGTTTTTTTACGCCCAGAATACAGGTGCACCAAACGTCCAAACTATGACGATAATGGTATTTCCAGTCTTGGTACACTTTCCAGTGGTATTTCAAAACTGCCAGCGCAAGACTTCGGCAAAACTAAAGGATTACCATTTTTTGCAAAAACGGCAAAATATCACCGAAAAAACAAGCGCAAGGTTGGTGAATTTCCAGCCCATAGAGTACATCATTAGTCAGTATACAACATGTCAATTGGTAAGCAAGAAACCACCATCAGTACCATTACAGCCATGGAAATAACCTCCCAGGATGTCCAAAGGTTACATGTAGATTTTGCTGACAACAATTGTTCATTGTGATTGATAGCCATTCAAAGTGGGTAGAAGTGTTTCTGATGCGGAAAATAACAACAGGTAAAACACTAGACAATCTTGCGAAGATTGTTTTCTTTATATAGTCTCCCAGAAGAAATTGTGTCTGATAATGTGCCACAATTTTGTCCAGAAGAATTTACACAGTTCACGATCAGAAACCGGATGAAACAGACCAAAGTTCCACCATACCACCCTGCTTCAAATGATGCAGCAGTACAAATTGTAAAATGTGTCCTCATCAAGCAAATGTTGGATCCAAATCCAAAGAAATGGCAGATGTCGTTGGACCACAAATTAGCATATTTTCTGATTACTTATCGTAATACTCCTCATACAACTACTGGTAGAACACCAACAGAGATGTTTCTCAAACAACAGCCATGAACCAGGTTCTAGTTGTTAAAGCCAAACTTGGTACAGTCAGTAGAAGAGAAACAATTAAGATAGAAAGAGAATCATGATAGAGGTAGAGTAAGAGAGAGAAGTGTGAAATTGAATCAGAAGGTGAGAGTGAAGAACCATCACCATAAATGGTTAAAGTGGTTACCAGGAAGAGGAGTGAAGATATGTGGCCTCACATATTTGGGCCAGACGTTTGATGGAAAGATTAGGTTTGTTCACATTGATCATACTTTACCTACAGATGTGGAAGGAGTTGAATGTTGGAATGATTCGATTATTTCTAATGCGTCAGATAGTCTTGTTACAAGTCGAGTACCAGTAGCAAATCCTACATCAGATGTTCTAGAAACAAGTCCAAGAGAGCGTCAGAATTTACGTCTGAGTCTGAGTCTGGCAGACAAACAGTCTGAAGTTGCAGAGAGTTCAAATGTAGATCAAGGGCATCCCTTGGAGAAAAATTCTCCTCAGGCTCAGCCTAGAATGAGTCTAAGTTCAACACCAAGTTTGGAAAGTTATGTTCAAGAGCAAAGGTATCCTCTTCGAAACAGAAAACCAGTGGTTAAGTTTGATTTGTGAACAATTTATAACCATGCAAGTTATGTAAGATGATTATTTTGTTATGATTACTTATTCATTAAGGAGGGAGAAATGTAATAAAGCTCCACCTAGTGGACTACTATGGTAATACAACAACTCGTGTCATACAAGGTCACATGACAAATCCCTGCAGAACCATCTTGTAGTCTGTATGTTTGTGATGTCGTAAAGGATATATCACAAAATGAAATACTTCCATTTCTATAGCACTTTTAACAAGCACCGGATGTTCCAAAGCACTTTACAGCCAATGACGTATTATTTTGAAGTGAAGTCACTGTTGTAATGTAGGAAAGGCAGCAGCCAGTTTGTGTACAGCAAGCTCAGAAAAACAGGAATGTGATAATGATCAGATAATCTGTTTTTGTTCTGTTGATTGAGGGATAAATATTGGCCTGGGCACCACGGATAGCTCCCCTGATCTTCAAAATAGTGACATGGGATCTTTTACATCCACCTGAGCGAGCAGACGGGGCCTCAGTTTAATGTTTCAACTGAAAGACACCACCTCCGACCATGCAGCATTCCCTCAGCGCAGCATTGCAGTATCATCCTGGATTTTGTGACAAGTCTCTGGAGTGGGAGTTGAACCTACAACCTTCTGACTCAGAGGTGAGAGTGCCACCCACTGAGCCACAGCCGACATATTTTGCACAAGAAAAATTATATATGGTATTTTTAAACACATCAGTTTTATTTCTGACGCCAAGGTGGAGATTCTTGAGTGGGATTTCCTAGCTGCTCGGTCACTCCAGTCATCATCATCTTTGTCAGTCCCTCGAAATTGAGGAAGACTTGCTTCCACTCTAAACGTGAGTTCTCAGGTGACTGTACAGTGCAATACGGGAATTACAGTCTCTGTCACAGGTGGGGTAGACACTCGCTGAAGGAAAGGGTGGGTGGGGAGTCTGGTTTGCCGCACGCTCCTTCCGCTGCCTGCGCTTGCTTTCTGCATGCTCTCGGCGACAAGACTCGAGGTGCTCAGTGCCCTCCTGGATGCTCTTCCTCCACTTAGGGCGATCTTTGGCCAGAGACTCCCAGGTGTTGGTGGGGATGTTGCATTTTATAATCGAGGCTTTGAGGATGTACTTGAAACCTTCCCTCTGCCCACCTGGGGCTCGCTTGCTGTGTAGGAGTTCCGAGTAGGGAACTTGCTTTGGGAGTCTTGTGTCAGGCACGCGAACGATGTGGCCCACCCAACGGAGCTGGTCGAGTGTGGTCAGTGCTTCGATGCTGGGGATGTTGGCCTGAGCAAGAACACGGACGTTGGTGCGTCTGTCCTCCCAGGGAATTTGCAGGATCTTGCGGAGACATCGTTGGTGGTATTTCTCCAGGGATTTGAGGTGTCTACTGTATATGGTCCATGTCTCTGAGCCATACAGGAGGGTGGGTATCACTACAGCCCTGTAGACCATGAGCTTGGTGCCAGATTTGAGGGCCTGATCTTCAAAAACTTACTTCCTCAGGTGGCCGAAGGCTGCGCTGATGCACTGGAGCAATCGCCAGCATTTCACACTGATAGCATTGCAGGTTCTAACAAATATCAGCGTGGACCAGGCCTCCAACCCCTCATCTTATACCTCCCTGAGGCCAGCTACTAATGGACTAGACTGGGGGCCACCCTAGTGCTACTGGCATGGATTGTGGACACTGTATACCAATAGATTACATAAGAACATAAGAAATAGGAGCACGAGTAGGCCATTTGGCCCCTCGAGCCCGCTCCGCCATTCAATAAGACCACGGCTGTTCTGATCCGGGCCTCAACTCCACTTCCCCACCTGCTCCCCATAACCATTGACTCCCTTATCTTTCAAAAATTGTCGGTCTCCACCTTAAATACATTCAATGACCCAGCCTCCACAGCTCTCTGAGGTAGAGAATTTCAAAGATTCACCACCATCTGAGAGAAGACATTTCTCCTCATTTCCGTTTTAAATGGGTGACCCCTTATTCTGAAACTTTGCCGCCTAGTTCTAGATTCCCCCACGAGGGAAACATCCTCTCTGCATCTACCCTGTCAAGCCCCTTCAGAATCTTGTACGTTTCAATAAGATCACCTGTAAGTCTTCTAAACTCCAAGGAATATAGGTCCAACCTGCTCAACCTTTTTTCATATGACAGCCCCTTCGTCTCAGGAATCAACCTATTGAACCTTCTCTGAACTATCTCCAGTGCAAGTATACCTTCCTTAAATAAGGAGACCAAAACTGTACATAGAAACATAGAAACATAGAAAATAGGTGCAGGAGTAGGCCATTCGGCCCTTCGAGCCTGCACCACCATTCAATAAGATCATGGCTAATCATCACCTCAGTACCCCTTTCCTGCTTTCTCTCCATATTCCTTGATTCCTTTAGCCGTAAGGGCCATATCTAATTCCCTCTTGAATATATCCAACGAACTGGCATCAACAACTTCCTGCAGTAGAGAATTCCACAGGTTAACAACTCTCTGAGTGAAGAAGTTTCTCCTCATCTCGGTCCTAAATGGCTTACCCCTTAGCCTAAGACTGTGTCCCCTGGTTCTGGACTTCCCAAACATCGGGAACATTCTTCCTGCATCCAACCTGTCCAGTCCCGTCAGTATTTGATATGTTTCTATGAGATCCCCTCTCATTCTTCTAAACTTTCAGTGAATACAGACCCAGTCGATCCAGTCTCTCCTCATATGTCAGCTCTGCCATCCCGGGAATCAGTCTGGTGAACCTTCGCTGCACTCCCTCAATAGCAAGAACGTCCTTCCTCAGATTAGGAGACCAAAACTGAACACAATATTTCAGGTGAGGCCTCACCAAGGCCCTGTACAAATGCAGTAAGACCTCCCTGCTCCTATACTCAAAGCCCATAGCTATGAAAGCCAACATGCCATTTGCCTTCTTCACCGCCTGCTGTAGCTGCATGCCAACTTTCAATGACTGATGTACCATGACATAGAAACATAGAAACATAGAAACATAGAAACATAGAAAATAGGTGCAGGAGTAGGCCATTCGACCCTTCGGGCCTGCACCGCCATTCAATGAGTTCATGGCTGAACATGCAACTTCAGTACTCCATTCCTGCTTTCTCGCCATACCTCTTGATCCCCCTAGTAGTAAGGACTACATCTAACTCCTTTTTGAATATATTTAGTGAATTGGCCTCAACAACTTTCTGTGGTAGAGAATTCCACAGGTTCACCACTCTCTAGGTGAAGAAGTTTCTCCTCATCTCGGTCCTAAATGGCTTACCCCTTATCCTTAGACTGTGACCCCTGGTTCTGGACTTCGCCAACATTGGGAACATTCTTCCTGCATCTAACCTGTCTAAACCCGTCAGAATTTTAAACGTTTCCATGAGATCCCCTCTCATTCTTCTGAACTCCAGTGAATACAAGCCCAGTTGATCCAGTCTTTCTTGATATGTCAGCCCCGCCATCCCGGGAAAGTCTGGTGAACCTTCGCTGCACTCCCTCAATAGCAAGAATGTCCTTCCTCAAGTTAGGAGACCAAAACTGTACACAATACTCCAGGTGTGGCCTCACCAAGGCCCTGAACAACTGTAGTAACACCTCCCTGCCCCTGTACTCAAATCCCCTCGCTATGAAGGCCAACATGCCGTTTGCTTTCTTAACTGCCTGCTGTACCTGCATGCCAACCTTCAATGACTGATGTACCATGACACCCAGGTCTCGTTGCACCTCCCCTTTTCCTAATCCGTCAACATTCAGATAATCGCCTGTCTTTCTGTTTTTACCACCAAAGTGGATAACCTCACATTTATCCACATTATACTTCATCTGCCATGCATTTGCCCACTCACCTAACCTATCCAAGTCACTCTGCAGCCTCATAGCATCCTCCTCGCAGCTCACACTGCCACCCAACTTAGTGTCATCCGCAAATTTGGAGATACTATATTTAATCCCCTCGTCTAAATCATTAATGTACAATGTAAACAGCTGGGGCCCCAGCACAGAACCTTGCGGTACCCCACTAATCACTGCCTGCCATTCTGAAAAGTACCCATTTACTCCTACTCTTGGCTTCCTGTCTGCCAACCAGTTCTCATCCACGTCAGCACACTACCCCCAATCCCATGCACATTAATCTCTTGTGTGTGACCTTGTCGAAAGCCTTCTGAAAGTCCAAATACACCACATCAACTGGTTCTCCCTTGTCCACTCTACTGGAAACATCCTCAAAATATTCCAGAAGATTTGTCAAGCATGATTTCCCTTTCACAAATCCATGCTGACTTGGACCTATCATGTCACCTCTTTCCAAATGCGCTGCTATGACATCCTTAATAATTGATTCCATCATTTTACCCACTACCGATGTCAGGCTGACCGGTCTATAATTCCCTGTTTTCTCTCTCCATCCTTTTTTAAAAAGTGGGGTTACATTGGCTACCCTCCACTCCATAGGAACTGATCCAGAGTCTAAGAAATGTTGGAAAATGACTGACAATGCATCCGCTATTTCCAAGGCCACCTCCTTAAGTACTCTGGGATGAAGACCATCAGGCCCTGGGGATTTATCGGCCTTCAATCCCATCAATTTCCCCAACACAATTTCCCGACTAATAAGGATTTCCCTCAGTTCCTCCTTCTTACTAGACCCTCTGACCCCTTTTATATCCGGAAGGTTGTTTGTGTCCTCCTTCGTGAATACCGAACCAAATTGGTCTGCCATTTCTTTGTTCCCCGTTATGACTTGCCCTGATTCTGACTGCAGGGGACCTACGTTTGTCTTTACTAATCTTTTTCTCTTTACTTATCTATAGAAGCTTTTGCAGTCCATTTTAATGTTCCCTGCAAGCTTTCTCTCGTACTCTATTTTCCCTGCCCTAATCAAACCGTTTGTCCTCCTCTGCTGAGTTCTAAATTTCTCCCAGTCCCCGGGTTCGCTGCTATTTCTGGCCAATTTGTATGCCACTTCCTTGGCTTTAATACTATCCCTGATTTCCCCTGATAGCCACGGTTGAGCCACCTTCCCTTTTTTATTTTTATGGAAGACAGGGATGTACAATTGTTGTAGGTCATCCATGCGGTCTCTAAATGTCTGCCATTGCCCATCCACTGTCAACCCCTTAAGTATCATTCGCCAATCTATCCTAGCCAATTCACACCTCATACCTTCAAAGTTACCCTTCTTTAAGTTCTGGACCATGGTCTCTGAATTAACTGTTTCATTCTCCACCCTAATGTAGAATTCCACCATATTATGGTCACTCTTCCCCAAGGGGCCTCGCACAACGAGATTGCTAATCAATCCTCTCTCATTACACAACACCCAGTCTAAGATGGCCTCCCCCCTAGTTGGTTCCTCGACATATTGGTCTAGAAAACTATCCCTTATACACTCCAGGAAATCCTCCTCCACCGTATTGCTTCCAGTTTGGTTAGCCCAATCTACATGCATATTAAAGTCACCCATGATAACTGTTGCACCTTTATTGCATGCACCCCTAATTTCCTGTTTGATGCCCTCCCCAACATCACTACTACTGTTTGGTGGTCTGTACACAACTCCCACTATCGTTTTCTGCCCTTTGGTATTCTGCAGTTCCACCCATATAGATTCCACATCAAGAAAGCTAGTCCTTCCTTACTATTGCATTAATTTCCTCTTTAACCAGCAACGCTACCTCACCTTCTTTTCCTTTCTGTCTATCCTTCCTGAATGTTGAATACCTCTGGATGTTGAGTTCCCAGACTTGGCATGTCTCCGTGATGCCAATTATATCATATTTGTTAACTGCTATCTGTGCAGTTAATTCGTCCACCTTATTACGAATACTCCTCGCATTGAGGCACAGAGCCTTCAGGCTTGTCTTTTTAACACACTTTGCCCTTTTAGAATTTTGCTGCAATGTGGCCCTTTTTGATTTTTGCCTTGGGTTTCTCTGCCCTCCACTGTTACTTTTCTTCTTTCTATCTTTTGCTTCTGCCCCCATTCTACTTCCCTCTGTCTCCCTGCATAGGTTCCCATCCCCTGCCATATTAGTTTAACCCCTCCCCAACAGCACTAGCAAACACTCCTCCTAGGACATTAGTTCCAGTCCTGCCCAGGTGCAGACCGTCCAGTTTGTACTGGTCCCACCTCTCCGAGAACCGGCTCCAATGACCCAGGAATATGAATCCGTCCCTCTTGCACCATTCCTCAAGCCACGCATTCACCTTAGCTAAATCCAAGGAAGAGACATATAAATTCGCCAGAAAAAGCAGCAAACCTGAGGACTGGGAGAAATTTAGAATTCAGCAGAGAAGGATAAAGAGTTTAATTAAGAGAGGGAAAAAAAGAGTACGAGAAGAAGCTGGCCGGGAACATAAAAACTGACTGTAAAAGCTTCTATAGATATGTGAAGAGAAAAAGATTAGTGAAGACAAACGTAGGTACCTTGCAGTCGGATTCAGGTGAATTTATAATGGGGAACAAAGAAATGGCAGACCAATTGAACAAATACTTTGGTTCTGTCTTCACGAAGGAAGACACAATTAACCTTCCAGAAGTCCTAGAGGACTGAGGGTCTAGTGAGAAGGAGGAACTGAAGGATATCCTTATTAGGCGGGAAATTGTGTTAGGGAAATTGATGGGATTGAAGGCCGATAAATCCTCGGGGCCTGATAGTCTGCATCCCAGAGTACTTAAGGAAGTGGCCCTAGAAATAGTGGATGAATTGGTGATCATTTTCCAACAGTCTATCAACTCTGGATCAGTTCCTATGAACTGGAGGGTAGCTAATGTAACACCACTTTTTAAAAAGGGAGGGAGAGAGAAAACGGGTAATTATAGACCAGTTAGCCTGACATCAGCAGTGGGGAAAATGTTGGAATCAAGTATTAAGGATGAAATAGCAGCGCATTTGGAAAGCAGTGACAGGATCGGTCCAAGTCAGCATGGATTTATGAAGGGGAAATCATGCTTGACAAATCTTCTGGAATTTTTTGAGGATGTAACTAGTGGAGTGGACAAGGGAGAACCAATGGATATGGTGTATTTGGACTTTCAAAAGGCTTTTGACAAGGTCCGACACAAGAGATTGGTGTGCAAAATCAAAGCCCATGGTAATGGGGGTAATATACTGACATAGATAGAGAACTGGTTGGCAGACAGGAAGCAGAAAGTCGGGATAAACGGGTTCTTTTCAGAATGGCAGGCAGTAACTTGTTGAATGCCGCAAGCTCAGTGTTGGGACCCCAGCTCTTCACAATATACATCAATGATTTGGATGAAGGAATTGATTGTAATATCTCCAAGTTTGCAGATGACACTAAACTGAGTGACGGTGTGAGCTGTGAGGGGTACGATAAGAGGTTGCAGAGTGACTTAGACAGGTTAGGTGAGTGGGCAAATGCATGGCAGATGCAGTATAACATGGATAAATGTGAGGTTATCCACTTTGGGGACAAAAACGTGAAGACAGAATATTATCTGAATGGTGGCAGATTAGGAAAAGGGAGGTGCAACGAGACCTGGGTGTCATGGTTCATCGGTCATTGAAAGTTGGCATACAGGTACAGCAGGCGGTAAAGAAGGCAAATGGTATGTTGACCTTCATAGCTAGGGGATTTGAGTATAGGAGCAAGGAGATCTTACTGCAGTTGTACAGGGCCTTGGTGAGGCCTCACCTGGAATATTGTGTTCAGTTTTGGTCTCCTAATTGCTATTGAGGGAGTGCAGCGAAGGTTCACCAGACTGATTCCCGGGATGGCAGGACTGACATATGAGGAGAGACTGGATCAACTGGGCCTTTATACATTGGAGTTTAGAAGGATGAGAGGGGATCTCATAGAAACATACAAGATTCTGACGGGACAGGACAGGTTAAATGTGGGTAGATTGTTCCCGATGTTGGAGAAGTCCAGAACCAGGGGACACAGTCTTAGGATAAGGGGTAGGCCATTTAGGACTGATGAGGAGAAACTTCTTCACTCAGAGAGTTGTTAACCTGTGGAATTCCCTGCCGCAGAGAATTGTTGATGTCAGTTCATTGGATATATTCAAGAGGGAGTTAGATATGGCCTTTACGGCTAAAGGGATCAAGGGGTATGGAGAGAAAGCAGGAAAGGGGTACTGTGGGAATGATCAGCCATGATCTTATTGAATGGTGGTGCAAGCTCGAAGGGCCAAATGGCCTACTCCTGCACCTATTTTCTATGTTTCTATGTTTCTATCCTGCAATTCCTACTCTGACTAGCACGTGGCACTGGTAGCAACCCTGAGATTACTACCATTGAGGTCCTACTTTTTAATTTAACTACTAGCTCTCTAAATTCAGCTTGTAGGGCCTCATCCTATTTTTTACCTATATCGTTGGTACCTATATGCACCCTCCCCCTCCAAAATGTCCTGCAGCTGCTCTGAGACATCCTTGACCCTTGTACTAGGAAGGCAACATATCATCCTGAAGTCTCGACTGTAGCCACAGAAACTTCTATCTATTCCCCTTACAATAGAATCCCCTATCACTATAGCTCTCCCACTCTTTTTCCTGCCCTCCTGTGCAGCAGAGCCATCCATGGTGCCATGAACTTGGCTGCTGCTGCCTTCCCTTGGTGAGTCAGCCCCCTCAACAGCACCCATGGCGGTGTATCTGTTTTGGAGGGGGATGACCGCAGGGGACCCCTGTACTGCCTTCCTTCCACTGCTCTTCCTGGTGGTCACCCATTCCCTATCTACCTGAGTAACCTTTGGCTGTGGTGTGACCAACTCACTAAATGTGCTATTCACGATATCCTCAGCATCGCAGATGCTCCAGAGTGAATCCATGCGCAGATCCTGTGCCACAATGCGGTCTGTCAGGTGCTGCAGCAGGATACACTTCCTGCACACTGGAAGCGTCCCTGAGTTCCCACATAGCACAGGAGGAGCATGATATGGGTCTGGGCTCTCCTGCCATGACTTAACCCTTAAATTAAGTTAATTTTGCAATAATGCCAAAGGTTACCTACTGACAAAGGAAAAGAAAAAGAAAAACTACTCACCAATCACCAGCCAACCACTTACCCCCTTGGCTGTGACGCCACTCTTCGATTTATTTTTACTTCTTTTTTGCCTTGTCTCCCTGCTGCAGCTGCACCAGCTGGTTCCTCCTCCGACACTCCCTCCGACTGCTGGGCCTTCCCATGACACACCGCTCCTCCTCCGACACTCCCTCCGACTGCTGGGCCATCCCACGACTCACTGCTCCTCCTCCGACACTCCCTCCGACTGCTGGGCTATCCCACGACACACCGCTCCTCCTCCGACAGTCCCTCCGACTGCTGGGCCTATTCACGACTCACTGCTCCTCCTCCGACACTCCCTCCGACTGCTGGGCCTTCCCATGACACACCGCTCCTCCTCCGACACTCCCTCCGACTGCTGGGCCTATTCACGACTCACTGCTCCTCCTCCGACACTCCCTCCGACTGCTGGGCCTTCCCATGACACACTGCTCCTCCTCCGACACTCCCTCCGACTGCTGGGCCATCCCACGACACACCGCTCCTCCTCCGACACTCCCTCCGACTGCTGGGCCATCCCACGACACACTGCTCCTCCTCCGACACTCCCTCCGACTGCTGGGCCTTCCCATGACACACTGCTCCTCCTCCGACACTCCCTCCGACTGCTGGGCCTTCCCACGACTCACTGCTCCTCCTCCGACGCTCCCTCCAGGTGTGGTCTTCCCAATGCCCTGTACAGTTGTAGCAGGACTTCCCTACTTTTATACTCCATACCTTGCAATAAAGGCCAGCATTCCATTTGCCTTCCTAATTACTTGCTGTACCTGCATTTTAACTTTTTGTGTTTCATGTACAAGGATCCCCAGATCCCTCTGTACCTCCGCATTTTGTAATCTCTTACTATTTAAATAATAATTTGCTTTTTTATTTTTCCTACCAAGTGGATAACCTCACATTTTCCCACATTATACTCCATCTGCCAAATTTTTGCCCACTCAGTTAGCCTGTCTATATCCCTTTGTCGATTATTCGCATCCTCTTCGCAACTTGCTTTCCCACCTATCTTTGAATCATCAGCAAATTTTCCTGCATTACACTCAGTCCCTTCATCCAAGTCATTGATATAAAATGTAAATAGTTGAGGCCCCAGCACTGATCCCAGTGACACCCCACTAGTTACAGTTTGCCAACCGGAAAATGACACTCTGTTTTCTGTTAGTTAGCCAATCCTCTATCCACGCTAATATATTACCCCCAATCCCATGAGCTCTTATCTTCTGCAGTAGACTTTTATGTGGCACCTTATCAAATGCTTTCTGGAAATCCAAATACACGACATCTACTGGTTCCCCTTTATCCACCCTGCTCATTACATCCTCAAAGAACCAGGTCAAATTTGTCAAACATGATTTCCCTTTTATAAAACCATGCTAACTCTGCTTGATTGAATTATGTTTTTCCAAATGTCCGGCTACTACTTCCTGGAATCCAGCATTTTCTGAATGACAGATATTAGGTTAACTGGTCTACAGTTTCCTGGTTTCTGTTTCCCTCCTTTCTTAAATAGGGGCGTTACATTTGCGGTTTTCCAGTCTGCTGAGACCTCTCCAGAATCTAGGGAATTTTGTTAGATTGCAACCAATGCATCCACTATCTCTGCAGCCATCTCTTTTAAGACCCTATGATGCAAGCTATCAGGTTCAGGGGACCTGTCCACCTTTAATCCCATTAGTTTGCCTAGTACTACTTCTTTAGTGATAATGATTATAGCCACTTTATTATCAATTATTGGGATGCTTTTAGTGTCTTCTACCGTGAAGACTGATCCAAAATATTTGTTCAAAGTCTCTGTCATTTCTCTCTTTCCCATTATTAATTCCCCAGTCTCATCCTCTAAAGGACCAATGTTTATTTTAGCTACTCGCTTCTTTTTTATATACCTGTAGAAGCTCTTAATGTCTGTTTTTATATTTTTTGCTACTTTACTCCCATAAGCTATCTTCTCTCTCTTTATCATTTTTTTAGTCGTCCTTTGCTGGTTTCTAAAATTTCCCAATCCTCTGGCCTTCCACTGTTCTTTGCAACATTGTATGCCTTTGTTTTCAATTTGATACCATCCTTTACTTCCCGAATTAGCCAGGGATTGTTCATCCTTCTCTTAAAGTCTTTTTTTCTCACTGGAATATATCTTTGTTGAGAATTATGAAATAGCTCCTTAAATGTTTGCCACTGCTTTTCTACAGTCTTACCCTTTAATCTATTTTCCCAGTTCACTTTAACCAGCTCTGCCTTCATACCTTTATAATTACCCTTATTTAAGTTTGAGGCCTTGCTTTCTCACCCTCAAACTGAATTTGATATTCTCCCATGCTACGATCACTCTTCCCACGAGGATCCTTCACTACGAGATCATTAATTAATCCAGACTCATTACACATTACCAGATCTGAAATAGTCTGCTCCCTGGTTGGTTCCACAGCGTATTGTTCCAAGAAACCATCCCACATACACTCTATGGACTCTTCCTCCAGGCTAACTTTGACAATTTGATTTGACCAATCAACATGAAGATTAAAATCACCCACGATTATTGCCATACCTTTCTTACAAGCCTCTATTATTTCTTGATTTATACTCTGTCCGACAGTGTGGCTACTGTTTGGGGGCCTGTAGACCACTCCCACCAGTGACTTCTTTCCCTTATTATTTATTATCTCTGTTTAACATGTGTTAAACAGAAGGCCAATTTACCAGTAAATCATTGTTGCACCATTTCAGTCGAGTGAAGGAAAGTCCTGGATTAGCTTCCTATTTAGTGAACCGGTATCGGTTCTACCCAAACTGATTCTACATCTTGATCTTCTAAGCCAATATAATTTCTCACTACTGCACTGATCTCATCCCTTATTAACAGAGTTACCCCACCTCCTTTTCCTTTCTGCCTATCCTTACAAAATGGCAAATACCTCTGAATATTCAGTTCCAATCCTTGGTCACCTTGCAACTACGTCCATGTAATGGCAATCAGATCATACCCATTTATTTCAACTTCTGTCATCAACTCATCTACCTTGTTACGAATGCTGTGTGCGTTCAGATATAGAACTTTAAATTTTGTCTTATATGTGTCATGTATCCTACATGGCTACTGTTTGTACTATCACAAGGTGTGCCACCAGAGGGCACAGCAGTGGGAGACTTGTAGGTTACCTGTACAGGTGTGCCTGGCCTAGTATAAAAGGGAAGCCACCAGGTGTGATCCTCACTCTGGAGCTAACAAATAAAGGACTAAGGTCACTACAGTTCAAGTACAACACGTTGCCCCATGGAGACATTTTCAGAGCATCTAAGGACATAACAATTGGCGATGAGATTATGGACTTTCATGCGAAAATGGCTATCCTTGGTACGTTGCAGCCGATGGCGATGATTGGGATGCCCTTTGTGGAGCGGCTCGACCATTTCTTCACAGCAAATGACCTGGCAGGAGACAACCCAGCCACACTGGCCGGCAAGCGCTGAGCTATCCTGCTGACCAGTTGTGGGCCCACCGTCTATGGCCTCGTCAGGGACTTGCTGGCACCAACGAAAACAATGACCAAGACGTACGAGGAGCTCGTAACCCTGATCCATTAGCAACTCAAGCCCAAGGAGAGCATCCTCACAGCCAGGCACCGGTTCTACACCCACCGATGGCCCGAAGGCCAGGAAATAGTGAAATACGCTGCAGACCTCAGGAGGCTGGCGGCACCGTGTGATTTTGGTGACCACCTCACCGAAGCGCTGCGGGACATTTTTGTCATTGGAATTGGCCATGAGGGCCTTCTTCATAAGCTACTGTCGGTGGATACCACAGTCACACTGCAGAAGGCCATCTCTGTGAGCCAGGCATTCATGACCTCGACCTGCGGCTCCAGGCAGATGACTCACCTTCAGGACTCAAACCCGGCAAGTACTGTGCACAGAGTGGCGCCTTCTAGGGGCTGGACTGTAGAACGCGAACCTTCTCAGGGAAGAGAGAACAGGCCCCCCCGAGTCCCTTAACTCAGAGTCCACCAAGGGGGGGCTAATGCTGGCATTGTGGAGGGAATCACAGGGCTCATCAGTGCCGTTTTAAAGACTATGTATGCAAAGGCTGCAGCACAAAGGGCCACCTCCAGAGAATGTGTAAGAGAAATATGACTCAGTGTGTCGATGAAGAGTCTGCAGATGGCCATGAATCCAGCGCGGATTATGAAATGATAGGCAGAGAGGCAGCTCAGCCCCACGATGAGGTATATCTGCACCAACGAGTGTTCCCCGTTGAAGATGGAAGTCGAGATAGATGGCGTTTCAGTCATCATGGAAGTGAACACGGGGGGCGAGCCAGTCAGTAATGAATCAAGAAGTCGTTGAGAGGCTATGGGACAATCAAGCTGAACGAACCAAGTTGGTCCTGGTTCAGGCAAAGTTGCGCACTTGCAGCGATGAACTTATCCCAGTCGTTGGTAGTGCGGATGTTAAGGTACTCCATGATGGCGCGGTGCACAAGTTACCTCTGTGGATTGTTGCAGATGATGGACCAACTCTACTCGGAAGAAGGTGAATGGAGAAGATCCATTGGAAGTGGGAAGACTTCATCCTTCCAGCGATCGACGTCCTCCGCGCTCGGAGGCAAAGCAAGCCCTCAGTTGAGGGTGGACCCGGCACCAGAGAGCAAACCAGCACAGCACCCGAGTCACAGACCGCTCAGCTTGACTGCGTGGAGGTGATCCAGCTGAGACAACCCGAAGGCACCTTCCAGGCTCCAGTAGCAGGACTCCGCAGGAAGAAAATCGGGTCCAAAGGCGACTTCCCAGCTTCGGTGGCAGAACCCGGGGAGAAGAGGATCACAACATTTGACATCGTGGATGGAGGAAAGATGCCGCCCAAACCACGCGGTGAGGCGCTGAAGAAAAAGATGGCGGCGGCCAGACCACGAGGTGCAGCGCTGATGGAGCAACATGTGACACCAAATGGAGAACAGGATTGCGGTAAAGAAAGCAAGGCTCTCTTAAAGGAGGCCTGCAACCCACCACATTTAAAGGGACAGTTCCACACACTCAAGCAATGTAATAGCAACTGTGAGTTAGAGATAAAATGTGTAATTGATGATCAGAGTTGTGTACATCCAAACAGCAAGGAAGAGTCGCGCAATCACGATCAGAGCTACAGGGTATTCACAATAAGTAATGAAAAGTTGTGTGATGTAGGATTTCAACTGCATACAGTCAATGCAGCGGGAAAACACCCATCGGGAGCACACAGTCCAGCGGGCTACCCAGTGCTGTAGCCTGCGTCCCTGGGACCAGAGTTATGCACCATGGAGTGTGGCCACAAGCAGCCAATACACATGAGCTGCAGAGCAAGCGATCTCAATAGGGCAACGGCACTGGTATTGACACTGTAAAGTCCTTACTCTACAGCATGAAACCACACGAGGCACATTCCAGGGACAAGGCCGCTCTGTGACCTTAGCTCTTTATTACAGGACTCCAGAAGTGATGACCCTGCGTGGGACCTCCCTTTATATACCTGTGCGGTCAGGTAAGGAGTGTCTCCCATAAGTTCACCCCCTGTGGTCAAGGTGTGCATCTAAGTTGAGTGTATACAGTAATACAGTGGTGTTACATTGTAGTTACAAACATGACATCAGCTCCCCCCTCCCCCAAAGTCTTACTGGGATCATAGGTTTAGTCTTTCAGGTGGTCTACACTCCCTCGTGGAGCGCCGCAGTTGGGGCTCTGGTTGTTGGACGCTGACGTGAGGGTTTGTCACCTGCTGACTGCAGGGACTGTGCATTCTTCTGATTGCTCTTGTTGCTCATTCACTGGCGATAGTGTGAGCTCCATCTCATGGTCTTCTCCAGGTTCCTCCGTGTCCATGCTGAACCTTTTTTTACTTGGTCCACGGCATATCTGGCCATTGTTGAGTTTTACCACGATGACCCTACTCCCCTCTTTGTCAATTACAGTGCCCTCAAGCCATTTGGGCCCCATGGCGTGATTGAGGACAAATACAGGATAATTTATTTCTATACATCTCCCCCTTGAGTTATGGTCATGGTACTCGTTTTGTGACTTGCGCTTGCCCTCAACTATGTCGGTCAGGACTGGGTGGATGAGGGACAGTCGAGTTTTGAGTGTCCATTTCATGAGTAGCTCTGCTGGCGGAACCCCCGTGAGCAAGTGCGGGCGGGATTTGTAGGCCAGCAGGAGGCGCGATAGGCGGCATTTTAGGGAGGGTCCTTGAATTCTGAGCATACCTTGCTTAATGATTTGGACTGCCCGTTCTGCCTGGCTATTGGAGGCCGGCTTAAACGGCGCAGTCCTGACGTGGTTGATGCCATTGCCCGATATAAACTCCCGGAATTCGTAGCTCGTGAAACACGGGCCATTATCACTAACCAGGATATCCGGCAAGCCATGGATGCAAAGATCGCACGTAGGCTTTCATAAGAACATAAGAACATAAGAATTTGGAACAGGAGTAGGCCATCTAGCCCCTCGAGCCTGCTACGCCATTCAACAAGATCATGGCTGATCTGGCCTTGGACTCAGCTCCACTTACCCGCCCGCTCCCCATAACCCTTAATTCCCTTATTGGTTAAAAATCTATCTATCTGCGATTTGAATACTTTCAATGAGCTAGCCTCAACTGCTTCATTGGGCAGAGAATTCTACAGATTCACAAGCCTCTGGGAGAAGAAATTCCTTCTCAACTCGGTTTTAAATTGGCTCCCCCGTATTTTGAGGCTGTGGCCCCTAGTTCTAGTCTCCCCGACCAGTGGAAACAACCTCTCTGCCTCTATCTTGTCTATCCCTTTCATTATTTTAAATGTTTATATAAGATCACCCCTCATCCTTCTGAACTCCAACGAGTAAAGAGCCAGTCTACTCAATCTATCATGATAAGGTAACCCCCTCATCTCCGGAATCAGCCTAGTGAATCGTCTCTGTACCTCCTCCAAAGCTAGTATATCCTTCCTTAAGTAAGGTGACCAAAACTGCACGCAGTACTCCAGGTGCGGCCTCACCAATACCCTATAAAGTAGCAGCAGGACCTTCCTGCTTTTGTACTCCATCCCTCTCGCAATGAAGGCCAACATTCCATTCGCCTTCCTGATTACCTGCTGCACCTGGGATTCATACACAAGGACCCCCAGGTCCCTCTGCACCGCAGCATGTTGTAATTTCTCCCCATTCAAATAATATTCCCTTTTATTGTTTTTTTTTCCCAAGGTGGATGACCTCACATTTTCCGACATTGTATTCCATCTGCCAAACCTCAGCCCATTCGCTTAACCTATCTAAATCTCTTTGCAGCCCCTCTGTGTCCTCTACACAACCCGCTTTCCCACTAATCTTTGCGTCATCTGCAAATTTTGTTACTCTACACTCTGTCCCATCTTCCAGGTCATCTATGTACATTGTAAACAGTTGTGGTCCCAGCACCGATCCCTGTGGCACACCACTAATCACCGATTTCCAACCCGAAAAGGACCCATTTATCCCAACTCTCTGCTTTCTGTTAGCCAGCCAATTCTCGATCCATGCTAATACATTTCCTCTGACTCCGCGTACCTTTATCTTCTGCAGTAACCTTTTGTGTGGCACCTTATCGAATGCCTTTTGGAAATCTAAATACACCACATCCATCGGTACACCTCTATCCACCATGCTCGTTATATCCTCAAAGAATTCCAGTAAATTAGTTAAACATGATTTCCCCTTCATAAATCCATGTTGCGTCTGCTTGATTGCACTATTCCTATCTCGATGTCCCGCTATTTCTTCCTTAATGATAGCTTCAAGCATTTTCCCCACTACAGATATTAAACTAACCGGTCTATAGTTACCTGCCTTTTGTCTGCCCCCTTTTTTAAACAGAGGCGTTACATTAGCTGCTTTCCAATTCGCTGGTACCTCCCCAGAGTCCAGAGAATTTTGGTAGATTATAACGAATGCATCTGCTATAACTTCCGCCATCTCTTTTAATACCCTGGGATGCATTTCATCAGGACCAGGGGACTTGTCTACCTTGAGTCCCATTAGCCTGTCCAGCACTACCCCCCTAGTAATAGTGATTATCTCAAGGCCCTCCCTTCCCACATTCCCGTGACCAGCAATTTTTGGCATGGTTTTTGTGTCTTCCACTGTGAAGACTGAAGCAAAATAATTGTTTAAGGTCTCAGCCATTTCCACATTTCCCATTATTAAATCCCCCTTCTCATCTTCTAAGGGACCAACATTTACTTTAGTCACTCTTTTCCATTTTATATGTTGGTAAAAGCTTTTAGGTTAAAGCTTGTAGGTTAAAATCCCCCATGATTACTGCCATTCCTTTTTCACATGCCTCCATTATTCCCTTGATTATTCCCGTGAAGTTATTATTTGGGGGCCTATAAACTATGCCCACCAGTGACTATTTCCCCTTACTATCTCTAATCTCCACCCACAATGATTCAACATTTTGTTCATTAGAGCTAATATCGTCTCTCACAACTGCCCTGATATCATCCTTTATTAACAGAGCTACCCCATCTCCTTTCCCTTCTTGTCTATCTTTCCGAATTGTCAGATACCCCTGTATGTTAATTCCCAGTCTTGGCCACCCTGCAACCATGTCTCTGTAATGGCCACCAAATCATACCCATTTGTAATGATTTGTGCCGTCAACTCATTTACTTTATTTCAAATGCTGCGTGCGTTGAGGTAGAGTGTTTTAATACTAGCTTTTAAACCATGATTTTTAGTTTTGACCCCTCCTGCAGCCCCTTTATATTCATACATATTGTCCCTTCCTATCACCTTGTGGTTTACACTTACCCCAGTGCTACTCAGCTCTGTTGCCTCCTGCCTTTTGCATTCTTTCTTGGAGTCCTGTTCATCTGAGCTCTCCCCCACTCCAACTAGCTCAGAGCCCTCTCCTGGGTTCCGAATACTCCTCGCATTGAGGCACCGAGCTTTCATGCTTGCCTTTTTATTACACTTTGACCCTTTGGAATTTTGCTGTACAGTGGCCCTTTTTATTTTTTGCCTTGCGTTTCTCTGCCCTCCACTTTTACTCATCTCCTTTCTGT
Organism: Pristiophorus japonicus; assembly: GCF_044704955.1. Taxonomy (NCBI): domain Eukaryota; kingdom Metazoa; phylum Chordata; class Chondrichthyes; family Pristiophoridae; genus Pristiophorus; species Pristiophorus japonicus. Next base: position 15,809,533 of record NC_091977.1, on the reverse strand, counting down.
CTTTTGCTTCTGTCTCCATTTTGTCTCCCTCTATCTCCCTGCATTGGTTCCCATCCCCCTGCCATATTAGTTTAACTCCTCCCCAACAGCACTAGCAAACACTCCCCCTGGGACATTGGTTTCGGTCCTGCCGAGGTGCAGACCATCCGGTTTGTACTGGTCCCACCTCTCCCAGAACCAGTTCCAATGCCCCAGGAATTTGAATCCCTCCCTGCTGCACCACTGCTCAAGGCACATATTCATCTGAGCTATCCTGTGATTCCTACTCTGACTAGCACGTGGCACTGGTAGCAATCCCGAGATTACTACTTTTGAGGTCCTACGTTTTAATTTCGCTCCTAGCTCCTTAAATTCGTCTCATAGGACCTCATCCCTTTTTTTACCTATATCGTTGGTACCAATGTGCACCACAACAACTGGCTGTTCACCCTCCCTTTTCAGAATGTCCTGCACCCGCTCCGAGACATCCTTGACTCTTGCACCAGGGAGGCAACATACCAACTTTCCACGGTGGTGGATGACATGCATGAATTCAGGATGATGCATGCGATCCATTTTGAGAACTCATCTACTACAATGAGGAACATCTTCCCCATGAATGGGCCCGTGTAGTCAACGTGAATTACAGGACTCCAGAAGTGATGACCCTGTGAGGGACCTCCCTTTATATACCTGTGCGGTCAGGTAAGGAGTGTCTCCCACAAGTTCACCCCCTGTGGTCAAGGTGTGAATCTAAGTTGAGTGTATACAGTAATACAGTGGTGCTACATTGTAGTTACAAACATGAGAGACACCATGCCCCTGATCGGCTCCACCTCTCAGGCATCCGATGGCACCAACCGCCACGAGCCTGAAAGAGCAAATTGTGCTAAGGCGCAGCCCCCAGACCCCATCGCCACCAAGGCCATACCCGGAAACGAAGGGTCACCCGCTACAGTCCTCCCAAAGGGGACCTGGACCAGTCAGCATCCCAAACCAAACAATGCCAGGCCAGCGAGTCAGCAGTTCCCTGTGCACTGCTAGACGACAGCCCCTCAGGGAGCAGCAGCGACCCAGGGTGCAAAGAAAGGACAGGGAGGTCACAGGCATCTGGGAACCTGCCCAATGCTAGGGACCTCGGCAACAAACCCAAAAGCAGGCAACGTGAGCCAACCGGGTTCCCACTGCCAGCACTGGGCACCGCGCCGCCACCAGATGCAGGGACACCATCCAGCAGCTCTGGAACTAACCTGTCTTTACACACTGGTCACCAATCCCCAGTACGTATCGATAATGTATCTCACCAGTCGAATGTACTTGTCTCACAACTGAACCACATACGTAATGCAAACTTGTTTTTCTGTACTTGAATGTACATGAGTGCAATGAGCCTCCGGCATAATCTATATGTGGGGGCGGTGGGGGGGGAGAATGGAGTGGTCAGGGACACACACAAACAGCATCCACGAGCACTCTACTGCCAACGAAACACCAATCACTCACCCGATTGAAACGATCCACCAAGGGTCAACCAGATAGAGCTAAGCACAGAGCACAGTCAATGCAGAGGCGATTTGCACTAAAGGCTTGGGGGAGAGTGATGTCATGTATCCTACATGGCTACTGTTTGTACTATCACAAGGTGTGCCATCAGTGGGCACAGCAATGGGAGACTTGAAGGTTACCTGTACAGGTGTGCCTGGCCTAGCATAAAAGGCAGGCCACCAGGTGGTATCCTCACTCTGGAGTTACATTAAATGGACTAAGGTCACTACAGTTCAAGTACAACACATTGCCTCGTGGAGTCATTATCAGAATATCTAAAGACATCACAATGTGTACACGATCTGTCTCTTTCTGTCACGCTCTGGTTATCATTACCCCTATTGCTACCCTGCACTTTTGCCTTCTCCTTTCTCGTTTTACATTTCGCTCATCGGATCCTTCCCACTCATTATTTAGTTTAAAGCCCTATAGGTGGGAAAACGTGGAAATTCTCACAGGAACAAGAATTGGCATGCATGCTGAAAGATGAATGAGCTTGTGAAATCATGGACAGAATCAGATTTCATCCCCTGCTTATAATATACTATGGCAAAAGGTAAGTGAAGGATTAATGTCAGAAAGTTCATGTAGGGATTGATCAACAGATGCAATGGACTTTTGGGGATAGTAATGGACTCATTTAAGAGCACTTAAGTGCTGTCATGGCAACATCCTTACAAATCTCTTCTGTACCCTCTCGAGTGTAATCACATCTTTCCTGTAATGTGGTGACCAGAACTACACGCAATACTCTAGCTGTGGCCGAGCTAGTGTTTAATACATTTCTAGCATAACCTCCCTGCTCTTATATTTTATGCATCAGATAATAAAGGAAAGTATCCCATATGCCTCTAAATCACCTTATCGACCTGTCCTGCTACCTTCAGGGTACCTCCAAGGGTCCCTTGTTCCTTCACACTTCTCAGTATCATCTAAACCCTACTCATGAATTAAATAATTTTCTCTTCAGTTGGAATTACTGCTGAGCTGGCTGGCTGACAACACTCCAACTGCATGGATTTTTATTGGATAGTAGAAGGTACAAGCTCCAGTGGTTTCCATTCTTTAATGCAGGTCAAAGTTGAGGGAAGGTTAATGAAAGCGTTACACATTTGGGTGTGCCTCCAAAAAATATCAATATCAAGTCTGCCAGAGCAAATCTTCAGCCAAGATTTGATTCTTTGTAAAAAAGTGTATGGTTATTCTTTTGTATTCATTCATGGGATACAGACGCCCGTAGCAAACATAGAAACATAGAAAATAGGTGCAGGAGTAGGCCATTCTGCCCTTCGAGCCTGCACCACCATTCAATATTATCATGGCTGAACATGCAACTTCAGTACCCCACTCTTGCTTTCTCTCCATACCCCTTGATCCCTTTAGCTGTAAGGGCCACATCTAACTCCCTTTTGAATATATCTAACGAACTGGCCTCAACCACTTACTGTGGTAGAGAATTCCACAGGTTCACAACTCTGAGTGAAGAAGTTTCTCCTCATCTCGGTCCTAAATGGCTTACCCCTTATCCTAAGACTATGTCCCCTGGTTCTGGACTTCCCCAACATCGGGAACATTCTTCCTGAATCTAACCTGTCCAGTCACGTCAGAATTTTATTTGTTGCTATGAGATCCCCTCTCATTCTTCTAAATTCCAGTGAATATAAACCTAGTTGATCCAGTCTTTCTTCATATGTCAGTCCTGCCATCCCTGGAATCAGTCTGGTGAACCTTCGCTGCACTCCCTCAATAGCAAGAATGTCCTTCCTCAGATTAGAAGACCAAAACTGTACACAATATTCAAGGTGTGGCCTCACCAAGGCCCTGTACAACTGCAGTAAGACCTCTCTGCTCCTATACTCAAATCCTCTCGCTATGAAGGCCAACATGCTATTGCCTTCTTCACTGCCTGCTGTACCTGCATGCCAACTTTCAAAGACTGATGTACCATGACACCCAGGTCTCATTGCACCTCCCCTTTTCCTAATCTGTCACCATTCAGATAATATTCTGCCTTCCTGTTTTTTGCCACCAAAGTGGATAACCTCACATTTATCCACATTATACTGCATCTGCCATGCATTTGCTCACTCACCTAACCTGTCTAAGTCACCCTGCAGCCTCTTAGCATCCTCCTCACAGCTCACACTGCCACCCAGCTTAGTGTCATCTGCAAACTTGGAGATATTACATTCAACTCCTTCATTTAAATCATTAATGTGTATTGTAAATAGCTGGGGTCCCAGCACTGAACCTTGCGGTACTCCACTAGTCACTGCCTGCCATTCTGAAAAGGATCCGTTTATTCCTACTCTTTGCTTCCTGTCTCTATCCACGTCATGATGAACATTTATTGCCCTACCCTAATTGCGCTTGAGAAGGTAGTGGTGATCCACCTTCTTGAGCCGTTGCAGTCCGTGTGGTGAAGGTGCTCCAGGAGAGGTGAGAGTTCAGGGCCCAGAAGAAGTGAGTGCCCAGGGGCTGTACGGGCCACTCCACACTGCGATTGTGTGCGCACTAGGCCCGTGCAACAGAGCAGGTCTCCAGTCGTCTTGGTTAATCCTTGCCACTGGACCAAGATCTAACTCTGTCAAGTCCGTGTGGTGGTTGTTGGGCAACGACCACCACACGTTAAAAAAATCCACGCACAGGTATCTTCCACCCTACACTATCCTTTCTTGGCGTGGAAGCAAGTCATCCTGGTTTCGAGGGACTGCTTATGACTTATGACAGTGCTGTTAGGGAGGAAGTTCCAGGATTTTGACCCATCGACGATGAAGGAATGGCTGATGTACAAGTTAGGATGGTGTGTGACTTGGAGGCGAACTTGGAGTTGGCGTTGTTCCCACGGGTCTGCTGTCTCTAAGTGGTAGAGGTCGTGGGTTTGGGAGATGCGGTTGAAGAAGCCTTAGAAAATTGCTGGAGTGTATATTGTCGATAAAGAAAGAAAGATTTGCCTTTCACAACCTCAGGACCTCCCAAAGCGCTTTACTGCCAATTACGTTTTTTTTTAAGTGTAGTCACTGTTGTAATGTAAGAAACGCGGCAGCCAATTAGCTCATAGCAAGCTCCCACAAACAACATTGTGATAATGACCAGATAATCTGTTGATTGAGGGATAAATATTGGTCAGGATGCCAGGGATAATTATCCTGCTCTTCTTCGAAATAGCTTTATGGGATCATTTATGTCCACCTGTGAGAGCAAACCGGGCCTCAGTTTAAAATCTCATCCCAAAGCACCTGCAACAGTGCAGCACTCCTTCATTACTGCATTGCAGTGTCAGCCGAGATTTTTGTGCTCAAGTCTCTGAAATGGGACTAGAATCCACAACATTCTGACTCAGAGGCAAAAGTGCTGCCCACTGAGCCATATGGAGGAGGGAGTGAATGTTTAAGGTGGTGGATGGGGTATCAATCAAGCGGGCTTCTTTGTCCTGGGTGGTGTCGAGCTTCTTGAGTGTTGTTGGAGCTGCACTCATCCAGGCAAGTGGAGAGTATTCCATCACACTCCTGACTTGTGCCTTGTAGATGGTGGAAAGGCTTTGGGGAGTCAGGAGGTGAGACACTCACCACAGAAAACCCAGCCTGTGACCCGCTCTTGTAGCCACAGTATTTACGTGGCTGGTCCAGTTAAGTTTCTGGTCAATGGTGACCCCCAGGATGCTGATCATGGGGGATTCGGTGATGGTAATCCCGTTGAATGTCAAGGGGCGTTGGTTAGACTCTCACTTGTTGGAGATGGTCATTGCCTGGTACTTGTGTGGCACAAATGTTACATGTCACTTATCAGCCCAAGCCTGGATATCGCCCAGCTCTTGCTGCATGCGGGCATGGACTGCTTCAATATCTGAGGAATTGCGAATGGAACTGAACACTGTGCAATCATCAGTGAACATCCCTACTTCTGACCTTATGATGGAGGGAAAAATAAGATGTACATTTATATAGCGCCTTTCACAACCACCGGACGTCTCAAAGCGCTTTACAGCCAATGAAGCACTTTTGGAGTGTAATCACTGTTGTAACGTGGGAAACGCAGCAGCCAATCTGTACACAGCAAGCTCCCACAAACAGCAATGTGATAATGACCAGATAATCTGTTTTTGTTATGTTGATTAAGGGATAAATATTGGTCAGGACATCAGGGATAACTCCACTGATCTTCTTCGAAATAGTGCCATGAGATTTTTTACATCCACCTGAGAGGTTGGTTTAACGTCTCATTCGAAAGACAGCACCTGTGACATTGCAGCACTCCCTCAGCACTGCACTGGTGTGTCAGCCAGATTTTTGTGCTCAAGTCCTTGGAGTGGGATTTGAACCCACAACCTTCTGACTCAGAAGCGAGTGTGCTACCCACTGAGCCACAGCTCACACTAAGGTCATTGATGGAAACGCTGAAGATGGTTGACCTGGGACACTGCCATGAGGAACTCCTGAAGCAATGTTCTGGGGCTGAAATGCTTGGCCTCCAACAGCCACAGCCATCTTCTAGCTAGTGGAGAGTTTTCCCCTTGATTCCCATTGTCTTCAATTTAACTAGGTCTCCTTGGTACCATACTCGGTCAAAGGCTGTAATGAGATCTGGAGCCAAGTGGTCCTGACGGAACCCAAACTGAGCATCGGAGAGCAGGTTATTGGTGAATAAGTACAGCTTGATAGCACTGTCGAGGACACCTATCTGATGACTGAGAGTAGACTGATGTGGTGGTATTTATATGGATTGGATTTGTCCTGCTTTTTGTAGACAGGACATACCTGGACAATTTTCCAATTTGTTGGATCGATGCCAGTGTTGTAGCTGTACTGGAACAGCTTAGTTAGAGGCATGGCTAGTTCTGGAGCACGTCTTCAGCAAGACAGCCGTGTTGTTGTGGGGCCCATCGCCTTTGCTGTATCCAGTGCGCTCAGCCATTTCTTGATATCACGTGGAATGAATTGAATTGGCTGAAGAGTGGCATCTGTGATGGCGGGGACCTCAGGAGAAGGCCGAGATGGATCATCCACTCGGTACTTATGGCTGAAGATGGTTGCTTCAGCCTTGTCTTTTGTACTCACTATCTGTGTTATTGCAAACAAACACAGAGGATGTAAGATGCGTTGAAGCACCTAACTACTTCCTTTCTGAGAGATGCCACCATGTTGAAAAGGATTTGGGCTTCCACAAAAAAAAAAATAGGTCCCCCAATGACCAAGTGGATCACAATAAGCCATCCATACCAGTTCAATCACAGTCTGAGGTGGGTTAGCTGATCTCAACTAGAATGTAGCAATTGGTCTCACGCTATAGAGCCGGGCAGGCTGAAAGCAGCTGAGATTCCTACAACAGCTTGCTAGCTGGGTCCCCCTGCTACAAAACATGGATATCAAGTCAGAACAGCATTGGACTCAGCTATGATGCTCTCCATGCTGAAATGGCTTGCTCACACACACTGTAGAGTCTCACACATAAAGCATAGCTACTTGGGATGTGATGCATGAGGGATGGGGGACCCATGAGAAACACAGTCTAACAGGAATCAGCACCTCCAGCAGGAGGAAAAAATGTTGTGAATATTTTTCCATCAAAACAATTCCTCTTTAGGTGGTCAGGTAGAGTTATCATTTAGAGTAAAGAGTTATCATTTTGTGTCTGAGGGTGCAAGGAATGTAGTTTCTAATACGGTAACAGATATTTCTCTCCGGCTGACTGGGTGCTTCTTACTAACAACCTGAATAGTCAAAGTTGAATCCAAACTTTTTTTGTACTACAGTCCTGTCGTCACTCTTAAACCTCAGGGGGCCCAAATTGCCCTCCTCTTTAAGGTCCATTACCACCTCCAAGACTCCTTTCCTGCAAGGGAAATTGTCCCGCGGGAGCGGAGCCAGCACCGCTCATTGCCCCGACAGCTTTTCCCAGCGGGAAGCTGCCAGTGGCTGAAGTCGGCCCGATAATGGCGGCCACGGGTTCAGCCGGGCCGCTAACAGGCAGCCCGGCGACCCCTCTTGGGTACCAGGCCGCTGGCCCGGCAGAAGCCCTCCTTGATGGCCCAGTGGGTGCCACTCAAGTGGAATCAGAGCTAGCAGGAACCCTCCCCTTTAACTGAAGGAGAGGGACGTTATCAGTGTTGCACTGACGTGCTCATCATCATCATCATAGGCGGTCCCTCGAAACGAGGATGACTTGCTTCCACACCAAAAAAAAAGGACAAGTTCACAGGTGTTTCACTGAAGGACCCGAACTACATCGTGAACGGTGGAAGATGTCTGTGCGTGGATTTTTTTAACATGTGGTGGCCGGGGCTAGGTCTCGGTCCAGTGGCAAGGATTACCCAAGACAATTGGAGACCAGCTCTGCTGCACGGACCTAGTGCACACACGTATCGCTGTGTGGGCTGGTCCGTTCCTCCCCTGGGCCCCGCCCCAAAACTCGCGCTGTCCCTGGGCCTCCACAGTCTCTCCTGCTGTATTTTGCCCACGCTCCAATCACCGACCTTGGATCTTGATGACGTCACTCTTCACAGCCGTTGCCCTCCTGCGCCAGCTCGCGCTCTACCTTGAAGTGCTACCCCGCTCGCTGCTCCTTTTATTGCCCCGACCTGCCGCTGATGTTCCCTCGCAGGTCGGGGTGCTCAGCACAGCGCTGATGGCACCATCCGCCTTCACCACCTCAGCTCCCGACGCACTTCCTCAGCTGCCTCAAACACTGTCGCACTGATTTAAACAGTTGAAGAGCCCCAATTTCGCTCTACTCTCCACCCCATGGATTTAGGCGGAGATTATTCATTTAATTCGAATTATCTGCGAAATTTCTGGCCCCATGTGTTTAAAATGGCTAGGTCACATCTCCAGATAATTCATCAGAGCAGAATATCACGTGATAGCTTATAGACAATCGCTTCTGAAATTTTGCGAGTTCAGTATATATTTTTTATTTCCTTTAAAGCACGGGGGCTAGCATACATATGATGGCGCCCTACAGAAATTAGTCTTCTCATTTGAAAAACTGGATTCTATTCTAATCCAGCTCACCCAATTTTTTTCCCTAGAACTTCTTTTTTCCTGTCTACATCTGTTTTCGAAGCCTCCTTCCTTTTATTCCCTTCAGCTTGTGCCTCTGTTGTATTCTTTCCAGCTTGAAGTCTTTGGGACTATGCATCATTTTGTTGGAATTTAATGTTTTTTGGGCCGTGCTGCTTCAGTGTGGCTGTCTTGAGGCATCGCCCTTTAATCTTGCATCCAGCTTCTAAATCTAGAATGTTAATGTCCCTTTCTGCACAACACTAAGATGTTTTCATTAAATTTTGAACAACATGCACATACAGTGCTCTCTTATAGAGATCTGTGAAATCTAAAGATTTATTGCTCTTTCATTCCCAGTTGTTATGGGATACAGGCGTTCTTGGTTTGATTCTTTTGTTTCCTGCAAGCAAAGTGAAGAGCTCGATCTGAAAGGATGTTACAATTCCATTAACTTAGTAAGGATAGAACAAAGTTGCACAATTCTGACATCTAAAGGCATTAATTATTCCATTAGCAAAATAATACAAAGTAGTCTGATTGTTGCTGCTAGATCAGCAAATGCTAAGATGGGAGAATGAATAAAGTCAACATTTTTTGAGTTTTAACTTTCAGCTTTTTAAAAGATTTCTATTACACTTTCAAAGCGGTCAAAAACATCTTGTAAAACCCACGACACATTTCACCAGCTGTCTTCTAAAAGCTCAGATATCCCAATCATTTTTAATTCAAACAAAATGTATTTGTTCACGGGATGTGGGCGTCGCTGGCAAGGCCAGTATTTATTACCCATCCCTAATTGTTCGAGAGAATCATAGAGTCACAGAACGGTTACAGCACAATTCGGCCCGTCGAGCCTGTGCCGGCTCTCTGCAAGAGCACTCTAGCTAGTCCCACTCCCCCGCCCTTTACCCGTGGCCCTGCAATTTTTTTTCTTTCAGGTACTTATCCAACTTCCTCTTGAAAACAGTGACTGAGTCTGCCTCCATCACCCTTTCAGGCAGAGCATTCCAGACCGTAACCACTCGCTGCATCATTTATTTTTTCTTTTGCCGCCTTTGGTTCTTTTACCAATCACTTTAAAAGAGAAGGAGCTGATGAGCCAGCATTTCCGAGGGAAGTTCAGAGCCAACACATTGCTGTGGGTCTGGAGTCACCAATAGGCCAGACCAGGTAAGGGCGGCAGATTTCCTTCCCTAAAGGACAGTAGTGAACCAGGTGGGTTTTTACGACAATCCAGTAGTTACATGGGTCACTATTAATGATATTAGCTTCATACCACCAAAATTCAAATGAATTGATGTCATGTCATCGGGGTGAGGTCAGCATCTTGGGGTGCAGGCACAATGTCCTGTTATCCTGGCACCACTGTCCCGGGACTGTATTATTAGCCATCTGTAGCTGGGACCACAAAACAGAGTTTCTGGGCAGGCAGTGGCAGGATTTGGGGCAGGAGGAAGTTTCACTGAGTCCACCACCTGTTTTGCCCCATCATAAATTATAGCCCAAGTTGGGTGTTTGCTTTATAAGCCCACTCACAAATGGGTGGATCTACTATGAAGCCATTCAAATAAGGGAAATGTATCACACAACTTCTTTGTGCCCCTGGTATCCAGTGTTGCTCAGGGTCAAAGTGGGGAGAGGGGTATTTAAACTTCAATGGGGAGAAGGATAAACCCGGTCAGCTTAACTCCAGCGGTAGAGAAACTTTCAGAGACAATAATCCGAGACAAAATTAACAGTCACTGGAAAAATATGAGTTAATAAATGATAGCCAGCATGGATTTGTTAAAGGCAAATTGTGTTGGATTAACTTTTGATTGAGTTCTTTGATGAAGTAAGGGAGAGGGTTGATGAGGGTAGTACAGTGGATGTTGCATATATGGACTTTCAAAAGGCCAGGTGCCAGTGGGGATGTTGCACTTTTTCCAAGGAGGCTTTGAGGGTGTCCTTGTTGCGTTTCCTCTGTCCACCTGGGGCTCGCTTGCCATGTAGGAGCTCCGAGTAGAGTGCTTATTTTGGGAGTCTTGTATCGGGCATGCGGACGATGTGGCCCGTCCATTGGAGCTGATCGAGTGTGGTCAGTGCTTCAATGCTGGGGATGTTAACCTGAATGAGGACGCCTGTCCTCCCAGGGGATTTGTAGGATCTTGCGGAGACATCGTTGGTGATATTTCTCCAGCAACTTGAGGTGTCTACTGTACATGGTCTGTATCTCTGAGCCATTCAGGGGGGAAGGTATTACTAAGGCCTTGTAGACCATGAGCTTGGGAGCAGTTTTGAGGGCCTTGTCTTCAAACACTCTTTTCCTCAGGTGACTGAAGGCTGCACTGGCGCACTGGAGGTGGTGTTGGATCCCATCGTCGATGCCTGCTCTTGTTGATAAGAGGCTCCCGAGATATGGGAAGTGGTCCACGGTGTCCAGGGCCGCACCGTGGATCTTGATGACTGGGGGGCAGTGCTGTGTGGTGAGGACAGGCTGGTGGAGGACCTTTGTCTTACGGATGTTTAGTGCAAGGCCTTTGCTTTCGTACGCCTCAGTAAATACGTCGACTATGTCCTGGAGTGTAGCCTCTGTGTGTGCGCAGACGCAGGCGTTGTCCGTGTACTGTAGCTCGACGACAGAGGTTGGGGTGGTCTTGGATCTGACCTGGAGACGACGAAGGTTGAACAGGTTCCCACTGGTTCTGTAGTTTAGTTCCACTCCAGCGGGGAGCTTGTTGACTGTGAGCTGGAGCATGGCGGCGAGAAAGATTGAGAAGAGGGTTGGGGCGATGACGCAGCCCTGTTTGACCCTGGCCCGGATGTGGAAGTAGAGAGCAGTGGTTAACGGTTGTTTTTCAGAGGTTGATTGTTATGTCTTTAATACTCTTATGAATGACTCCACGAGGTCTAGTATTGTACTTGAGCTGTTGTGACCTTAGTCCCATTTATTATAACTCCAGAGTGAGGCACAAGCATGGTGGGCAGGCTTTTATACTGGGCCCCGCACACCTATGCAGGTGATCCTCAGGTCTCCCACCGCAGTGCCCTCTGGTGGCACACCTTATGTGACTATACAGTTAGTATACATGGTCTACATACATGACATCGATATTAGGGCAACTCTTTTTGATATATATTAATGACCTGGACTTGGGTATTCAGGGCATAATTTCAAAGTCTGCAGATGACACGAATATCAGAAATGTAGTAAATAGTGATGAGGATAGTAACAGACTTCAGAAGGACATCACTAGGTCGTGGCTGGACAGTGCAATTACCCTCTCTACCTCTCGATTAGAGAGGAAAAAGATTGAGCAGACTACTCCTTAGTGTTACGCTGCATTTCCTGCTGGAAGTGCATGTGCAGACATCGTATTCGCAGTCAGATACACCCCCAACACTAAGTGCCTAGTTTACGTGGAAAGTGTCCGCTTTGATGAGGTAAGCAGAGGGTGACCTGTACCAGTGGTACCGTACTACGGCAAGGAGTCCACGCTGTGAAAGTAAGGACAAAAAACACTCACTGGGACTTTCCTCTTGTCCCGCTCCACCACAACTTTGGCAGAAGATTGGTGGAAATCCCATTTACACCGAAGGTATGCAGAGGGGTGACGATTCCTAGTGAATGAGTTTTTCTGCCTTTTTACCGTCAGTTATATGTGCTTTAAACAAATTGAAAGAAGGGACTATGATGCATTTAAAAGAAAGCCACTCTCCAAGTACCATGGAAATTCTATGGTCAGGAATTTTAGTTAAATAAACTTTATTTTTGTGAAGTGCTTCAAGCACAACACTGTACAGCTGAATCCCTGTGTGATCTGAGATTTGAACCCCAGGTTAATGACAGTAATAATGGCAGCATTGTATATGTTTTTAAGTCTCGAGACATTCCTGAAGAATCCAAGCGCAACTTCTTAAAGTTTTTTTCAGTCACAAGGACAGCTCCGGTATTTTGCCGAGAGACTCTACTTGTGGACGCCTTTAGAAAGCATAATGGTCAGTTCGTAAAATTGAAAGGAAATTGCTATACATTTAATTTAGTAAAACTATTTTCTTTCTTCTAAATCGATTTAAAAATGCAGCCATTAGCCTTGGAATCCCCCTGTTGTGAATGGTACAGCCTGGGATTCAGGCTTGTTGGTGTCTTTGATTTATAACAGGATCAAGCAGCACAGTAAAACCCTCCAATTAAAGCGGGAATGTTATTCGATCCATTCATGATATTCTCATACCTGGAGTGGCCCCCTTCATTTAGTTTGCTCCTTCCTCAGGTCAAAAAAAGGGGTGTACAATTTCATGAATGCTCGTTCCCTTCTTGGTCACAGTTCCATTTCCCAGTGCTGTTTTGAATGATGTTCAGCGCGACAAATTTCAGGAAAACTAGGGTTATATTCCCTGGAAGGTTAAGGGGTGATCTGATCGAAGTTTTCAGGATATTAAGGGGAACAGATAGGGAGAAACGATTTCCGCTGGTTGGAGAAATCTAAGACTGGGGCCATAGTTTAAAAATTAGAGCCAGACCTTTCAGGAGTGAAATTAGGAAACACTTCTACACACCATTTTCGCAAACGGCAATTGATTGTTACGTTTAAATCGAGATTGATAGATTTTTGAGGGATACGGGGCAAAGATATTAAGGTATTTGGGGCAAAGGCAGGTAGAGAGAGTTAGGTCATAGATCAGCCATCATCATCATAGGCAGTCTCTCAAACCGAGGATGACTTGCTTCCACGTCAAGAAGTTCACATGTGTTTCAATGAAGGACCTAAAGTTCCAGGTCCCGAACTACATCCTGAAGGGTGGATGATGCCTGTGTGTGGATTTTTTTTAACGTGGGGTGACCGTTGCACACCAGCCACCACACGGGCTTGACAGAGCTAGGTCTTGGTCCAGTGGCAAGGGTTAGCCAAGACGACTGGAGACCAGCTCTGTGCACGGGCCTAGTGCCCACACATATCGCAGTGTGGGCTGGCCCGTGCTGCCCCTGGGCCCTCGCCTTCCCCGGGCCCCGAACTTGCACCTCTCCTGCGCCCCCGATCACGTCCCTCTACAGTCTCTCGCCGCTCCTGATATACCTGCCCATGTTTCAATCAGCGACCCGGATCTTGGTGACGTTCCTTTTCACTGTCGTTGCTCTCCTGCTCCAGCACGTGCTGCTCCCTGGAGTGATATGCATCCACGCCGCTCCTTCCACTCCCCGGCCTGCTCCGATGGTGCTCGCAAGCTGGGGGCCGCTCGTGCGTTTACATTTATACTGTTAGGAACCTTACCCAAGTTACAGATCAGCCCTGATCTCATTGAATGGTGGAACAGGCTCGAGGGGCTAAATGGCCTTCTCCTGTTCCTATGTTTCTATGTAAAGACCTTGCAATTGCTTTACGCTTAAGTATATGTCAGAGTGTGGCTCAGTGGGTAGCACACACGTCTCTGAATCAGAAGGTGGTGGGTTTATGTCCCACTTCAGGGACTTGAACACATGAATCGAGGCTGACACTCCAGTGCAGTGCTGAGGGAGCACTGCACTGGTTGGAGGTGCCGTCTTTCCGAGGCCCCATCAGGTGGACGTAAAAGATCCCGAGATACTATTTCGAAGAAGAGCAGGGGAGTTATCCCAGGTATCCTGGCCAATATTTACCCCACAAAAAAACAGATTATCTGATCATGATCACATCGCTGCTTGTGGGAGCTTGCTGTGCGCAAATTGGCTGCCGCGTTTCCCACATTACAATAGTGACTACACTCCAAAAGTACTTAATTGGCTGTAAAGCGCTTTGAGATAGCCAATGGTCGTGAAAGATGCTATATAAATGCAAGTCTTTATTTCTTTCTTCTTTCTATATTATGCGCAGCCGAGGAAATGGTGTGACGATGAAAGGTCCAACAGGGAGGCCAATCACTGCCAGGTAGCATTTTACACATTCTTTAACTCACAAATACGTTTATAAGTTGCACAAGAAAGGGCCTTCCTAAGGAACAATTAATCCTTCAAATCACCATTACTCATCATATGGCCCAGGGCCATGTGTGGCCTACATCCCCTTCACCTTTGGCTCTTGGCAAACTTGCTGCTCCAGTTACCTTGGGATTTCTCTCAGGCTATGCAAGGTTGACAGATGAGCTGGAATATAGTGCTGCTCACTAGCTTATTGCTGTCCAGCAAAAAAAAAAAATCAGGAAATACTGTTCAAAGGCAGCTTCTGAAAGGCCCTATCAAAATAGTCCTTTGCTTCAAAAGTTTATTTTTCTGCAGAAACTGTCTCCTATTGTCAACTGTTATAGTGGTAAGTTCAAAATCAGTATCCATGTGTGGGATCACAGGTACCAATCCACGACTGAGAGTGGACCCTGAGCAGACCTTTATTGTGAGGGAGCTGATTGGTCACGAAGAAGTAACATTATTAACAGCAGCTTATTAAGAAAGCTTGTCTCGTCTGTTTTGTGCATATTTATTTTGCTCACGTGCATTGCCAACATCAGCAATCCTTCCAAGCTAGTTCTCTTAAACGACCTTATCATTTAAACAAAAGTATTTTCCAAGGATTAAAAAAATTCTATAATCTAATGAACCTGGAAATAACATAAGAACATAAGAAACAGGAGCCCCTCGAGCCTGCTCCGCCATTCAATAAGATCTTCGACCTCAACTCCACTTTCCTGATCCCCATATATCCCTTGACTCCAAAGATCTATGGGCCAGCCTTTCGGCTTCACTGTTGGCGATTTTCTCGGCGTTGCAGCTGTTGTTGCGAGAGTTTGCACGCAAGTTTTTTTTTAACCTGGTGTCGCCCACATCAGAAGTCGCCCGCCGGGACCAGACTGCTCACGTGCAATGCCAAGAATAACCGCCAGGACATAAGTTTGGGCTTCAACCGCTGGCATCCAGATCGGCGAGAGACCCGCCCTGTAAAAGCTGCTTTTAAAGGGCGGTAAGGGGCGGGGGGCCCTGCAAAGAAAGGTAAGTGAAAGGTTATTTAATTATTTATTTAAAATGTTACCATGGCGATTAGGCTTAAAACTGTCTTGGGAATGCATTGAATGTGTTTTTTTTTAAACGATAATTTTTAAATTTAGGTTCTCCCCCCCCACCCCCCCCCCCCCCCGTCCGTAGGCCCAACCACAGCCTCGGCCTAAATTTTTGCACTTACTGTCCATTCCGGTAATGACCTGCCCATTTGGCTGACTTTCCACTGACCCGCCGAGAGACCGCCGAGAATGAGTGTGCACCGCCGATTTTTTTCGCCGGGCGATCATTTCCACACACCATTTCCCTAAAAATGCAAATTCCCGCCCGTTTCTTTCGCCGAGCGTTAGCGATGCTTCTCAGCGGGCAACTGGGTGTTGAGGGCCTTTATGGAAAGTCTGGCCCTATATCTCAGCCTTGAATATACTCAACAATTCAGCATCCACAACCGTTTGGGGTGGGAAAATTCCAAAGATTCACAACCCTCACCGTCTTAAATGGCCAACCCCTTATCCTGAGACTGTGACCCTGAGTTCTAGACTCTTCGGCCAGGGGAAACAACCTCCCAGCATCCACCCGGTCAATCCCCCTCAGAATCGAGTATGTTTCAATGAGATCCCCTCTCATTCTTCTAAACTCCAGAGAAACCTGACATGAAGATTATCTATTCCAATTGGATGCACGCTACTCACAAAAAGGCCACCAGATTTCCACAAGCTTGTGCACCTCCCATTTCTTTATTTTAATATATAAGTTTTTAAGCCTTCACGTGCCATGGACCATACTGTGGTAGGAAGTGTGAGCAGCAATCTGCTTGCTGGCACACTCACAAAGAGCCTCTCTGCAAGTATTCACATTCAAACTAGGAAATCCTGACAGCTGAAGAATACACAACAGATCCAAGGAGTCTCCAGATTTCTCCATCAGATTTAAGAACTTAAGAATTAGGAGCAGGATTAGGCCATTTGGCCCCTTGAGCCTGCTCCGCCATTCAATAAGATCATGGCTGATCTACATAGAAACGTAGAAAATAGGTGCAGGAGTAGGCCATTCGACCCTTCGAGCCTGCACCACCATTCAATATGATCATGGCTGATCCTTCAGTACCCCATTCCTGCTTTCTCTCCATACCCCTTGATCCCTTTAGCCGCAAGGGCCACATCTAACTCCCTTTTGAATATATCTCATGAACTGGCCTCAACAACTCTCTGTGGTAGGGAATTCTACAGGTTCATAATTCTCTGAGTGAAGAAGTTTCTCCTCATCTCGGTCCTAAATGGCTTACCCCTTATCCTTAGACTGTGACCCCTGGTTTTGGACTTCCCCAACATCGGGAACATTCTTCCTGCTTCTGATCTTGGATTTCTGGGTTTCCTGTAGTTTTTCACTTATTTGCTCGTTATTTCTGCTGCTGTGTACCATTTAAACATTTCTTGAAATGACAGCCACTGCATTCCCTCGGGCAGCCCTGGAACAATGGGTCCTCAGGAATGTGTCAATATATGCAATGGGAAGGGACAGTATTTGTAGGAAGTGTTTGGACATGCCACTCAGTGCCATCAATGACCCAAAAAAGCCTGCTTCTTTTTCGGTTGTTCTCAATCCCACCCACTTTTCTTCTCACTTTACTCCTTTACCCACTTTCTCTGAGAATCATAGAACTTTGCGCACAGGAAGAGACCACTCGGCCCATCGTGTCTGTGCCGGCCGCAAAAGAACTATCAAGCCTGATCCCACTTTCCAGCCTCTGGTCAGTAGCCCTGTAGGATGCAGTACTTCAAGTACACATCCAAGTACTTTTTAAATGTGATGAGAGTTTCTGCCTCTACCATCCTTTCAGGCAGTGAGTTCCAGACCCCCACCACCCTCTGGGTGAAAAACATTCTACTCAACTCCCCTCTAATACTTCTACCAATTACTATAAATCTATGCCCCCTGGTTAATTTTCTCTTTGCTAAGGGAAATAGGTCCTTCCTATCCACTCGATCTAGGTCCCTCATAATTTTATACACCTGAACTAAATCTCCCTTTGGCCTTCTCTGTTCCAAGGAAAACAATCCCAGCCTATCTAATCTTTCCTCGTAACTAAAATTCTCCTGTCCTGGCAACATTCTTGTAAAAAAAAAAATCACAATTCTGTTTTTTATCTTCAGCCAACTCGTGCATTGTTTTAATAACCCCCTCCTCCCCCCTCCCACCCGTTGTGGCTCGGGGAATTCATCTAAAGGGCAGCCAAGTTCTACAGATCAGCAAAGTCCCAGGTTCAGTCCTCAAACTCTGCTTACTTACTTCAGGCCAGCAATAGAGGTACTGCAATTGACCTCGGTGCTCATGCTTTTGAGAAGGAAAAATGGGCCAGGGTTCCTGATCCTGATGCAGTGACCAGTACTGGTAGTGCAGTGTGGACGTCGGGTGAGACAGGTAGGTGTTGCTGCGATTACCCATTTCCCCCTGCTGTCAGCTACACTGCTGACGCTGTCAAGACTCACAGATGCACAATGGCCACTGGGCGAGGTAGTGGAGTGCACTGGCACCTATGGATCTGTCCACAGCAAGGAATTAATGCCTTCAGGAAGACAGAGAAGACAGAGGAAAATAGATAGGGACAGAACTAAAACTCTTGTCCACCTTCAGCCAAATAAATGTCCCTCAACCAAAAGCAAAATACTGCAGATGCTGTAAATCTGAACTAAAAAAGAAAATACTCAACAGATTAGGCAGCATCTGTGGAGAGAGAGAGAGAGAGAGAGAGAGTTAACATTTCAGGTTGGTGACCAGGACCTCAGACCCAGCACCAAGCTCCTGGTCTACATCATCATCATAGGCAGTCCCTCGGAATCGAGGAAGACTTGCTTCCACTCCCAAAGTGAGTTCTTTGATGGCTGAACAGTCCGATACGAGAGCCACAGACCCTGTCGCAGGTGGGACAGACATTCGGCGAGGGAAGGGGTCAGTGGGGCGGGTTTGCCGCGCGCTCCTTCCGCTGCCTGCGCTTGGCCTCGTAATGCTCCTTGCGTCGAGCCTCAAAGAGCTCAACGCCCTCCCGGATGGACTTTCTCCACCTCGGGCGGTCTGCGTCCAGGGTCTCCCAGGAGTCAGTGGTGATGTCGCACTTTACCAGGGAGACTTTGAGGGTGCCCTTATAACGTTTCCGCTGTCCTCCTTTGGCTCATTTAACATGAAGGAGCCCCACATAAAGCATTTGCTTAGGGAGTCTCGTATCTGGCATGCAAACTATGTGGCCTGCCCGGCGAAGCTGATCGAGTGTGGTCAGTGCTTCAATACTGGGGATGTTAGCCTGGACGAGGACACTGATGTTGGTGCGCCTGTCCTCCCAGAGGATTTGCAGGATTTTGCGGTGCCTTCTATACATCGTCCATGCCTCAGATCCATACAGGAGGGCGGGTATTACTACAGCCCTGTCGACCATGAGCTTGGTGGTAGATTTGAGGGCCTGGTCTTCACTGACACACTGGAGGAGATGTTGAATCTCCGCAGCAATGTCTGCCTTTGTTGATAAGAGGCTCCTGAGATGTGGGAAATGGTCCACAAAGGCAGAACCTTGGAGTTGAGGATGACTTGCTTCCACACTAGAAATGAGTTCTACAGTCTCTGTCACAGATGGGGCAAATGGTGATTGAAGGAACAGGTGAGTGGGGTGTCTGGGTTGCCATGCACTGCTCCGCTGTGGCGCTTGGCTTCAGCGAGGCCCTCAAATCTACCACCATGGTCTACAGAGCTGTGGTGATACCCGCCCTCCCATATGGCTCAGAGCCATGGATTATGTACAGCAGGCACCTCAAAACACTGGAGAAGTACCACCAATGTTGCCTCTGCAAGTTTCTGCAATTCCATTGGCAGGATAGGCGCACTAACGTCAGTGTCCTCGCTCAGGCCAACATCCCCAGCATCGAAACACTGACCACGCTCGATCATAGAAACATAGAAAATAGGTGCAGGAATAGGCCATTTGGCCCTTTGAGCCTGCACCGCCATTCAATATGATCATGGCTGATCATGCAACTTCAGTACCCCATTCCTGCTTTCTCTCCATACCCCTTGATCCCTTTAGCCGTAAGGGCCACAACTATCTTCCTCTTGAATATATCCAACGAACTGGACTCCACAACTTTCTGTGGTAGAGAATTCCACAGGTTCACATCTCTCTTACACACCTTATCCTTAGACTGTGACCCCTGGTTCTGGACTTCCCCAACATCGGGAACATTCTTCCTGCATCTAACCTGTCCAGTCCTGTCAGAATTTTATATGTTTCTATGAGGTCCCCTCTCATTCTTCTAAATTCCAGTGAATACAAGCCCAGTCGATCCAGTCTTTCTTCATATGTCAGTCCTGCCATCCCGGGAATCAGTCTGGTGAACCTTCGCTGTACTCCCTCAATAGCAAGAACGTCCTTCCTCAGATTAGGAGACCAAAACTGTACACAATATTCCAGCTCTGCTGGATGGGCCACATCGTCCACTTGCCAGACACGAGACTCCTAAAACAAGCGCTATACTCGGAGCTGCGACACGGCAAACGAGCCGCAGGTGGGCAGAGGACATCCTCAAAAGCCTCCTTGCCTCCTGCGACACCTGGGAATCCCTGACCCAATACAGCCCAAAATGGAGGAAAAGCATCCGGTAAGATGCTGAGCACCTCAAGTCTCTTTCCTGAGAGCAAGCTGAAGCCAAGTGCTGACAGCAGAAGAGTGCACGGCAACCCAGACACCTCACTCACCTGTTCCTTCAACCACCGTTTGCCCCACCTGTGACAGAGACTGTAGAAGTAATTTCAGTGTGGAAGCAAGTCATCCTCGACTCCAAGGGACTGCCTATGATGATGATGATGATGGTGACCTTTCTCTTTTTTTTATTCATTCATGGGATATGGGCAAAGCCAACATTTATTGCCCATCCCTAATTGCCCTCGAGAAGGTGGTGGTGAGCCACCTTCTTGAACCACTGCAGTCCGTGTGGTGAAGGTACTCTCACAGTGCTGTTAGGGAGGGAATTTCAAGATTTTGACACAGCGACGACGAAGGAATGGTGATATATTTCCAAGTCAGGACGGCGTGTAACTCGGGAGGGGAACTTGCAGATGATGGCGTTCCCATGCGCCTGCTGCCCTTATTCTTCTCGGTGGTAGAGGTCATGGGTGGTGCTGTCAAAGAAGCCTTGGTGAGTTGCTGCAGTGCATCTTGTAGATGGTACACATTGTAGCCACGGTGCGTTGGTGGTGGGGGGGGGAGTGAATGTTGAAGGTGGTGGATGGGGAGCCAATGAAACGCGCTGCTTTGTCCTGGAGGAAGTCGAGCTTCTTGAGTGTTGTTGGAGCTGCACTCATCCAGGCAAGTGGAGAGTATTCCATCACACTCCTGACTTGTGCTTTGTAGATGGTGGAAAGGCTTTGGGGAGTCAGGAGGTGAGACACTCACCACAGAATACCCAGCCTCTGACCTGCTCTTGTAGCCACAGTATTTATGTGGGTGGTCCAATTAAGTTTCTAGTCCATGGTGACCCCCAGGATGTTGATGGTGGGGGATTCAGTGATGGTAATCCCGTTGAATGTCAAGGGGCGTTGGTTAGACTCTCACTTGTTGGTGATAGTCATTGCCTGGCACTTGTGTGGCACACCTGTTACTTGTCAATTCTTAGCCCAAGCCTAAATGTCGTCCAGGTCTTGCTGCATGCGGGCATGGACTGCTTCATTATCTGAGGAGTGGCAAATGGCTGAACATTGTGCAGTCATCAGCAAACATCCCCACTTCTGACCTTATGATGGAGGGAAGGTCATTGATGAAGCGTCTGTCGATAGTTGGGGCTAGGACATTATCCTGAGGAACTCCTGCAGCGATGTCTTGGGGCTGGGGTGATTGACCTCCAACAACCACAACCATCTTCCTTGATGGTATGACTCTAGCCAGTGGAGAGTTTTCCCCCTGATTCCCATTGGTTTCAATTGTACAAAGGCTCCTTGATGCCACACTCGGTCAAATGCTGCCTTGATGTCACGAGCAGTCACTCTCACCTCATCTCGAGAGTTCGGCTCTTTTGTCCGTGTTTGAATCAAGAGTGTAATGAGTTCAGGGGCCAAGTGATCCTGACGGAACTCAAACTGAGCATCGGTGAGCAGGTTATTGGTGAGTAAGTGCTGCTTGATAGCACTGTCGAGGACACCTTCCATCACTTGGGTGATGATTGAGAGTAGACTGATGAGACTGTAACTGGCTGGGTTGGATTTGTCCTGTGATTGGTGGAGCTGTACCGGAACAGCTTCGGTAGCGGCGCGGCTAGCTCTGGAGCACAAGTCTTCAGCACGACAGCCGGGATGTTGTAGGGGCCCATAGCCTTTGCGCTCAGCTCGCTCTTGATAGCAGTTTGTTTGTTCCATAACTGAGGTCAGATATTTACCAGATATCAATTATGGAACAAACTGCACTGCGCAGTGTTAGTACGGAACGCACTCTGCTATCTCAAACAAAGGTGTTAAACTGTCGGTTTACACCTCTGATAAAATAGTGGGCAGAGAACCTCATCTGAAAATATTAACACAAGCTTTACTAACATGGCGCGCTACAATTTGAACCCAAAAAATAGAGGAAAAAAAAAATAATTGTCAATGCTGGAAATCAGAAATAAAAACTGAAAATGCTGGTTATTCAGGGCGGATCAGTCAATATCTCAAAAGACATATCAACATTTTGGGATGTTGTGATGAAGGGTCTCACCCAAACCTTAACCTCTCTCAAATGCTGGCTCCTTTCTCTTTCCAATGCTGGCTAACTCAGTGTGCATTTTCAACATTTCCTGTTTTTATTCAGTGTATTTTCCAAGACTGGCAGGGAGCCCATTCATTAAATTTTCCAGTTGCAATATTCTGCTCTTCTAACAAAAGGAAATATTGCGAGCTGCAAGGGGCGTGTCTGGCCCAACAACATACTGTGGGGAAATGTGAACATTTTTGTTCTCCATTTTTTTGAAACCCGAATGCCACACAAAACCACAGCTGGATTCCCGCCTTGTTGAAGACTGGGCAGGAATGAATTAAAGGCTGGGTCTGACAGTGCAGTGCTAACAAGCGCCCTCTTTACTGCCATTTAGAAAATGAGTGTAGCAGTTGCAATTTGACAGCTTGCTTCGAATGATCTAGCCTGCCTCTGTTGGCAGAAACCCATTACTTCCAGCACGGCAGCTTCAGGAAGATGGTCTGACATGATGGATGCTATTGACACTTGTTAAGAAAGAAAACGCTCTCCCACTGGCTCAGTTGGCTAAGCCACAGAGTAGCCGAGCCATGGAGATCAGCTAGGTCTTCCGGCCCGATCCCTGGCCTGTGCTCAGTCGTGATGGTGGCCTCAATTGTGCCAGACAAAGGAGAGAAAAATTACCCGCGGTTTCCCACTTTTGTTTGCTGTCCCACTGGAAGTGTGCCCTTCAATATTCCCTCTAATTCTTTCTTTTTCGTGCGTGGTCCCTTTAACTGGGTGCGCGGCCCATGGAAATTTTTGTGCATGCGGGGTTGCTTCCTTGATAAAAGCCAGTGAGTGGCCTGCGCGGGAACTCCAGACCGCTCATCGGCCACGCGACTTAGCGGGAACGCTGGTGCCTGTCGGATGACAATTGTGTAATAGAGCTCTGCCTAGTGGACTACTGATGTAATTGCAACTACCGATGTGATAACAATAAAAGGTCATGTGGCAAAGTCACATGATGACAGTTTCTGTTAAGGAGCCATCTTGTAGGGTGTGTGCTTGAGTTGTTGAGTAAAGATATCACAGATAGGGTTGGCTCAGGCTGTGATACCCCTTGCAATTCGAATGGTCTGCCATTACTCTGGAGAGGAGAATAATTATACATTTTAAGGGAAAAAAGTTCAACAAACCATTGGCAACTGGCAGGATAAAATATTTTTTTCCAGACAAACACATCTTAAAAATAGTTTACTCGCATAAAAAAAAGTCTTATTGCAAATTATTTAGAAAATGTACATATGTATAATTGGAAATTATTCACATATAAATCAGTCCTTAATGTAGTTCACTTTTAAATAAATGTAATATAGTTAAAACGTTTAATACTACTGTAACCCAGCTTTGTGGTGTATTTAGAGACTTCCCAAAAGAAATACGCAGCACGTTCTATACACTTCATTCAGCCTCCTCACCAGGTCTGCTATAGTTAAAACGGGAAAACTGCGGACACGAGGTATGGAATAAACACATGAAATCCTGAAAGTAAGCAGCAGCTTCATCGGCATTGTATTTGTCGTTCACGGGATGTGGGCATCGCTGGCAAGGCCGGCATTTATTGCCCAACCCTAATTGCCCTTGAGGAGGTGGTGGTGAGCCGCCTTCTTGAACCGCTGCAGTCCGTGTGGTGAAGGTTTTCCTGGCGGTTTGATACAACTGAATAGGGCTTGCTAGGCCATTTCAGAGGGCAGTTAAGAGTTAACCACATTTTTGCTGTGGGTCTGGAGTCACATATAGGCCAGACCAGGTAAGGACGGCAGATTTCCTTCCCTCAAGGGTATTAGTGAACCAGATGGGTTTTTAATGGCAATCCGATAGTTTCCTGGTCACCATGACTGATACTAGCTTTTTAATTCCAGATTTAAAATTATGGAAGGTTTTGATGGAGTGGATACAGAGAGAATGTTTCCACTTGTGGGGAAGAGCATAACTAGGGGCCATCAATATAAGATAGTCACCAAGAAATCCAATCGGGAATTCAGAAGGAACTTCTTTACCCAGAGAGTGGTGAGAATGTGGAACTCGCTACCACAGGGAATGTTGAAGCGAATAGTATTGATGCATTTAAGGGGAGGCTAGATAAACATATGAGGGAGAAGGGAATAGAGGGTTATGCTGATAGATTTAGACGAGGAAAGAGGGGAGGAGGCTCGAGTGGAGCATAAATGCCGGCATGGACTGGTTGGGCCAAATGGCCTCTTTCTGTGCTGTATATTCTATGTAATTTATTCAAATAACTGAATTTAAATTCCACAGCTGTCATGAGTGTTTAAACTCATGTCTGTGGATCATTAGTCCAGGCTTCTGAATTAAGAGTCCTGTAACATAACCACTGTGCTACTGTCCCCTTGAATGAGATTGGGGGCGGGGGTCCCTCTTTGTTGTTGATGTTGAAGCATGAACCTGTCTCTTCTCTTTTTTGAGATGCTTGCAGACCTGCCGTGTATTTGCAATGTTTTCTGTTTTTTTTTAACCTTAGGTGCGACATACACAGAGTTGTGAACAGCAGAGGGCAGTGCCAGTGACAGGATCAGAAAACAAGCCCCCAGCCACCGTTCGATGCAGAATGCTCCCGAATTGATTATGACTTTGTGCAAGGAAGCTGAGGATTTCAGTCAGGGGGTGTGTGTGTGTGTGTATGTGTGTGTGTGCATTTCATCAGCAATTAAAACCATAGGACTCTTATTAGTACTTTACATTAGCTGTCTGGTTTTTAGAACATTCGTTTTGAAATGCTCAGTGAATGAATAAAACTGAACAACTCTAACACCATTAATAACTGAAACAAGCTCTGCACCAGTAAAAATATAAGATTAATTTTTCTCCCACCCCACCCCGGTTGAACCCTCGGAGGTATGCAACAGTAGTTCTATACCAAATCCAAAGATTCTAGGCCCTGGAATTACATTGTGTGATACCGAAGGGCCGAATGGCCTATTCCTGCACCTATTTTCGATGTTTCTATGCTGTACAAATGGTTAACACGTTCACCTGACATTCCTCTCTCCATAATTGTAGCTAAAATACTGAGAGGGGAATATCAGGAAAATGTGCCAAGTGTTGCCCGCGATTATCATGCAATGTAATTTTAGGACCAGTATTTTTGTTTTATTCCAAGAACAGCATGAATCAGGCAGTATTCCAGGACACCACAATGGCTCCGCTAGTTAAGGCAGTGAGTATAGATGACCCCTACAGATGGGTTGCATGTTCTACCCCTCCGTGCCCCTAGGTTAGGATGTAGAAAATCTATCCAGTGATCGCTCCTGGAAACTGCAATTTAAAAAAATTCGTTCATGGGATACGTGCATCGCTGGCAAGGCCGGTATTTATTGCCCAACCCTAATGGCCCTTGAGAAAGTGGAGGTGAGCCGCCTTCTTGAACCACTGCAGTCCATGTGGTGAAGGTACTGCCACAGTGCTGTTAGGGAGGGTGTTCCAGGATTTTGACCCAGCGACGATGAAGGAACGGCGATATATTTCCAAGTCAGGACGGTGTGTGACTTGTAAGGGAACTGGCAGGTGATTGTGTTGCCATGTGCCTGCTGCCCTTGTCCCTCTGGGTGGTAGAGGTGCTGTCAAAGAATATGTGGATGTCGGATGAAGACAGGCTCGGCCATGTTTGAATAGCAGGCTTGACACTCATTATCGAGGCTCATGCAATAGCACGTGATGTTGTGCAGAGGGAACAGTACTCAAGCAAAGAATCACTGGCTTCAAAGGTAAAGGAGAAAAACTGACAGAAAAAACAGGAGGAAACAAAAAAAATTCTCTCCTCTCTATTTTTGAAATTCTCCCATCCCCCTTGAATAATGGGCAATTTCCCAGCACAGAATATAGACAGGTGCTCTCCAGTAGACAGCTACAGCGGTCTTTAGGTGGGTATTACACCCTCGTGCTTATGGTAGTTGACTAGTAACCTAGAAGTCACTAATTAATAACTCTGGTGATTGAGGGATGACACTGGAAAAATGTGACCATCAAAGTTGCTATTGATGCCACCGCCATAGACACGATGGGCCGAATGGCCTCCTTCTGTGCCGTAAATTCCTATGATTCACTCTATGATTTATTATAATGATAATAGAACAGCTATCGGGAAGATTGAAGAGATTGGGGCTTTTTTCTTTAGAAAAGAGAAGACTCAGAGGTGACCCAATAGAGGTTTTTCAAATTAAGATTTAGTTGGGCAGGGTAGATGTGGATAGGATGTTTCCACTTGTGGCCATAAATATAAGATGGTTACTAATAAATCCAATAGGGAAAGAAGAAAGATGTCTTTATTCAAGGAGTGAAACTCACTACCACAGATAGTGGTTGAGGCGAACAGCTCAGATGCTTTCAAAAGGAAACTAGAGACTAAGTGAGAGAAAAGGGAATATGCTGAACGGCTGAGATGAGGTAGATGGAATGGGAGGAGACTCATGTGGAGTATAAACACCAGCACAGACCAGATGGGCCAAATGGCCTGTACCATAATTTCAGAAGGAAAGCAAAAAATGCTCACTAAAATATAACGGTGAATCTGCAAAGATCTGGTGATGGTGGCAATATAGCCCACCTTCCAGTCATTTCACCATGTGCAAACCAAAGAATGCTTTAAGATTCTCAAAAGTTTTCTTCCATCCTGAAATTATTTTTTTTATAAGCATTGATATTCTGGAAAAAAATATCCTAAAGGTGTCTATTCCAGAGGCAAATACAAAAGAGCCTCAAGAAATGTCTAATATAGGATAACTATCTGATCGGGTCGCTCGGTGCTCAAAAGGTGACTTCATTTATAACAATCTGAGGGCTTGAGGTGGGCGTTTGGCAATATCTGCACATTGTGCCGCAGATTTAGAAGAGCTCACGTAGCACCCACGATTCCCCTTAGAGATCCCCCCCGCCCCCCAATCTTGGCTGTGTGGTCAGGGCGCTGAGCAGAAATTGAGTGCTTCACGACCAGGAGAGAGAAGAAAAACAAATCAGAGTTCAAGCAATCTTTTCCATGCAGAAATATGCAGGAGGTCAGTGCAGGAAAGTTTTGAATAAAGAGGAAAGATTGGAGATGCTGGGTCTGTTCTCTTTGGAACAGAGGAGGATGAGGGGAGACCTCATTGAGGTGTATAACGTTATGAGGGGCCTAAATAGAGTGGATAGGAAACATAGAAAATAGGTACAGGAGTAGGCCATTCGGCCCTTCGAGCCTGCACCACTATTCAATAAGATCATGGCTGATCATTCACCTCAGTACCCCTTTCCTACTTTCTCTCCATTCCCCTTGATCCCTTTAGCAGTAAGGGCCATATCTAACTCCCTCTTGAATATATCCAATGACCTGGCATCAACAACCCTCTGCGGTAGGGAATTCCACAGGTTAACAACTGTTTCCCTTAGCAGAGGGGTCAACAACCAGGGGGCATAGATTTAAAGTAATTGGTAGAAGGTTTAGAGGGGATTTGAGGGGAAATTTCTTCACCCAGAGGGTGGTGGGGG
This sequence comes from Pristiophorus japonicus, assembly GCF_044704955.1. Classification (NCBI taxonomy): domain Eukaryota; kingdom Metazoa; phylum Chordata; class Chondrichthyes; family Pristiophoridae; genus Pristiophorus; species Pristiophorus japonicus. Next base: position 15,781,836 of record NC_091977.1, on the reverse strand, counting down.
TCTGGAACTCACTGCCTGAAAGGGTGGTAGAGGCAGAAACCCTCACCGCATTTAAAAAGTGGATGTGCACTTGAAGTGCCCTGTAACCTGCATGGCTACAGACCAAGAGCTGGAAAGTGGGATTAGGCTGGATAGCTCTTTGTCGGCCGGCGTGGACACGATGGGCCGAAATGGCCTCCTTGCCTGCTGTAAATTTCTGTGATATGAAAGTGAGATATTACAGCTCTTCCAGATCTCCTTGGTACAACGACCCATGCAATGTTCTACAGTTCTGCTCCTTCTCTCCTTCTGCCTTCTTCTAAAACAGTATTGTTTAAGTAGTCTTCAAACTTTGAATGTGTAGTTTATATCTTTAAATTGTCTTGTCAAGTCTAAAAAGAACCTCTGTGTCAAGCCGGCATGTTGAAGAGTTGACGTCATAGTTGGTCCTTAAAGCCGTAAGGCATTTTAAGAAATAGACTGTGATGGATTGGGAGCGTGTGGTTATAGTAAAACTCAACCATGCTTGTGAGGTTCGTGAACTTTATCTCGGCTTCGAGAAAGAGCTTGGATTCCTATAAGAAAACAAGAATGGTATTTAGAACAGTTTTTTCCTCCCCTCTCTACTGCTAGAAGGAATGCAGATATAGTAAAAGGCAATAAATAATGACCAGCTGCATTCCTGGACAGCTCCATGATATACAAGTAGGATAATTCTTATGTTCTTATTATATTTTTAACCAATAAGAGAATTAAGGGTTACGGGGAGCGGGCAGGTAAGTGGAGCTGAGTCCACGGCCAGATCAGCCATGATCTTGTTAAATGGCGGAGCAGGCTCGAGGGGCTCGATGGCCTACTCCTGTTCCTATGTTCTTATGAAGAAAGACTGGATCGACTAGGCTTATAGTCACTGGAATTTAGAAGCAAGAAAGGGGATCTCAAAGAAACATATAAAATTCTGACGGGACTGGACAGTCAGATGCAGGAAGAATGTTCCCGATATTGGGGAAGTCCAGAACCAGGGGTCACAGTCTAAGGATAAGGGGTAAGCCATTTAGGACCGAGATGAGGAGAAACTTCTTCACTCAGAGAGTGGTGAACCTGTGGAATTCTCTGCCACAGAAAGTTGTTGAGGCCAGTTCGTTGGATATATTCAAAAGGGAGTTAGATGTGGCCCTTACGACTAAAGGGATCAAGGGGTATGGAGAGAAAGCAGGAATGGGGTACTGAGGGAATGATCAGCCATGATCATATTGAATGGTGGTGCAGGCTCGAAGGGCCGAATGGCCTACTCCTGCACCTATTTTCTATGTTTCTATGGCGTTGCCTTAAACCTCTGAATACAAGTCATGAACGGATATGAATGTACATGCTGAGTTTTAAACGTGGATTAGATCTATGGCAGACCGTAGTTGCTAAGCTTTTTCCCAGGGCACAATCTCAATCCTGATCCCATGTCCAACACTTGAGACACCAACAGGGATATTGTACCACAGAGTTACGGAATTCCAATCTGCACCCATGATTCCTCATAATGTGTGCAGCGCTACAATCACGTCACTATGGCAGTTACCAAATGGAGGCCAGGCAGGAAAGGAAGAAAAACTTTAGGAGCAATTATTCCATTAACTAATCCTATTTTTCAACAATATCTGGTTTCTATACTCCTTATATGAAAGAAGCTGTCATAAAGCGCTTCACAATAAGGATGAAAGTGTGGACACGGCATAGCAGTGGAAAGTGGAGGGGAATGGAGAGTCGAGGCTTGGAACAGAAAGCAAAGTCAAAGAGCAGGGTTTGGAGGAAGTTTTTGAAAGCAGGGAGAGAGTTGGGAAGGCAAAGGGTAGCGAATTCTAGAGGACAGAAGTCACATTGCCGAATGAGTGGCTATTGGTGGCGGAGGGGATTGAGTGAGAAGAGGTGCAGTGTTGGAGGAGCAGAGGGCGTTTACAGGGACGAGGTAGCTGAAACAATTGCCAATGGAACTTGGAGAAGACGGGAGTTACGCAAATGTCTGGCTTATTATGAGTGAAGACATGGGTTGTGGTGCTTTTGGATGAACTGAAGCTTGTGGGAAACCTAGCTAGACGAGTGTTGCTCAATAGGAATTGCTGACTAGTCTCAGTCGTAGCTATGGCGACACCGTTTTAGCCACATGCACTAATATTATTAGATAATACCTTACACACAATACAGGTAAATGTATTCCACGTGTATATTAACAAACTGAATTCCTTCAAGCGAGATCTGGACCTGTTTCTGGCTGGAGCGGAGATCACCTCTTACAGAAGGTAGATACTGCAGGGAATTCAAGATCAGAGTGATCTACTGGACTGGTTTCGATTGCTTGGATAGGTCTGAGAGGAATTTCCCAGATTTATTTTTCCCAAATTGGCCTGGGGTTTTTTTATCTGTTTTTTTTGCCTCTCCCAGGAGATCCCATGGTTTCGGGTGGGGTGGAGCGGTTATGTTGTGATACACAAGGTATCGCAATTGTATGGGACAGGCTGGATGTACCAGATGGTCTTCACCTGTCCTTCATTGTTCGTAGACATCTACCAGCATTCAGTACGAAATTTTGCAGTCTTTGTCTTTCACCAAATTTTGTAAGTCTGACATGAATTTATCAGGCATGGTGCATCTTAGTGCAGCTTCTAGATTTTTGTCCACGGAGTGATTGCTGAGAATGTTGATTTGCACAATCAGATAATCCCCCGCTCTCCATCCAGAACATGGTTGGATGTAGCTTGCCTGTGGTCATGACAAACCCTGTTGGAGCTGGTCATTATTGGTTGCGTTTTCCTTTCTGCTGGCCTGGCCGATTGGTCCTGACCACGATGACAGCTCTTGCTCCCCCATTTTAATGTCGCCAGCATTTCCATAGTGTTGAGGTCTGGTGTGTTAACCCGTGTTTTACACACCATTTTAACAGATAACCAATAAGCAGTAACCAAGGGAGTAAAGCACACATTACGATCGATAAACACTCGCACACTCTGCTTTTCATCCGACCGTTTTACCAGCGAACAGAAAGGTTAAAGTTCACATGCATACATCATTTGAATATGAACATTGAGATCACATGCCCCATGACAGTCTATTACGCATTTTTGTTTACTAATCAAAAATGCAATTAGCCACATCTGGATTCCCAATTAGCTACATGTGACTAATGTACCGCTTGAACCTCCCTTATCCAGAACTCCCTTATCCTGAACCGCCCCTCGTCCAGAACCATTCCCGGCCACCGGGTGGCGCATGCTACTGAACTGCCATAAAAACGGAATTCAGAACCAAAGCAGAAAATGTGGCTTACTACCCATCATTTGTAAAGAAAGATAGATTTTCATGACCAACGGACGTCTCAAAGAGCTTTACAGCCAATGAAGTACGTTTGGAGTGTAGTCACTGTTGTAATGTGGGAAACGTGGCAGTCAATTTGCGCACAGCAAGCTCACACAAACAGCAATGTGATAATGACCAGATAATCAGCTTTCAGTGTGATGTTGATTGAGGGATAAATATTGGCCAAGACACCGGGGATAACTCCCCTGCTCTTCTTCGAAACATGGGATCTTTTACATCCACCTAAGAGGGCAGATGGGGCCTCGGTTTAACGTCTCATCCGAAAGATGACACTCCCTTAGCACTGCACTAGCGTGTCGGCCTAGATTTATGTGCTCAAGTTCCTGGAGTGGGACTTGAACCCACAACCTTCTGACTCAGAGGCGAGAGTGCTACCCACTGTGCCACAGCTGACAAAGAGAGAGGGCGAGAGAGAGAGAGAGAGGGTGAGAGAGAGAGAGAGATAGAGAGGGTAAGAGAGAGAGAGAGATAGAGAGGGCGAGAGAGAGAGGGAGACAGAGAGGGCGAGAGAGAGAGACAGAGAGGGCGAGAGAGAGAGACAGAGAGGGCGAGAGAGAGACAGAGAGGGCGAGAGAGAGACAGAGAGGGCGAGAGAGAGACAGAGAGGGCGAGACAGAGAGGGCGAGACAGAGAGGGCGAGAGAGAGACAGAGAGGGCGAGAGGGCGAGAGAGAGAGACAGAGAGGGCGAGAGAGAGACAGAGAGAGAGAGAGACAGAGAGGGCGAGAGAGAGAGGGAGAGAGAGAGAGACAGAGAGGGCGAGAGAGAGAGACAGAGAGGGCGAGAGAGAGAGACAGAGAGGGCGAGAGAGAGAGACAGAGAGGGCGAGAGAGAGAGAGAGGGAGAAACAGACAGAGAGGGAGGCACATTTATAATAATATAGCTGCGACAATGTTTAAAGAAAATTTACTGACCTTTTCAAAGATCCTGTAGTTCCTCACTTTCTTCTCGGAATCATCCCATACAACTAAAACCTTTTGCAAGAGGTGGGAAAAAAAATAAGGCTAAGATTTACAGCAGCCTGTAATTAAATATAAGTAACTGGAGCAAATTGCATAACCGTGTACAAATTATTAGACTGGTACCTTTCCTGACTTTGCAGAATTCCTTATGCAGTACAATCCATTCGCTGGTTCGGAGCCAGGACTTGCAGATATGAACAACCTTTAGGAATAAACGAGAAAGATTTTTTTGTATGATCACCTGTACTTCATTAGTCTGTGCACTTTGTTTAAAAGTGAACTCAGCCCTATTCAACAGTATCTGTCACTGTGCCCTGGAGAAATCTGGCTTGTAACTTCCGTGCTTCCTGTAGTACATTCTGACTGATGGCATCACGTGTTGACGTAGCTAATCTCAGCCAGGACAGCATGAGTGGAGCTACAATTTGCCTCAGTGGGGTTGAGGGGGGTGGGAGGGCAATGGATGTGGGGGGAGGGGTTTGGGGGGACGGACGGGGGGACAGTCAGCCAGGGTTGCTACTCCTGATTACCATTCAGCTGGAATGTGGCCACATATGGGCAAGAACAGAATGGGCCTTGGCTGTGAGGCTGTGCACAGCCAAAACCCCTGCAACCATTCACTTTCAAGGCTTGCCGATCAATAATCACTTTATCAAAGGATGCCTGATGCATATGGAACTATGCTTCATCAAACAGTCAATGCCTGCGGGAGAACGGGAAGCAAATTAACAAACATGTGAAAGAAATGCCGTCACTGTCGGTTGCCTGTGCTTTGCTGATATGTTTAAAGTATTTATTTTAAACTGGAGACAAAAATCCTCTGGAAGTTACGCTGCGCATTGCAGACTCCCACAACTGCACCAATGTGGTGGGAAAGTTGGATGCTGCAAACGTCTAAGAGCTTGTCGATCAAAGCCTCTGCCTCTTGCCTGGATGAGTGCAGCTCCAACAACACTCAAGAAGCTCGACACCATCCAGGACAAAGCAGCCCTCTTGTTTGGCCCCCCCATCCACCACCTTAAACACTCACTCCCCCCACCACCGGCGCCCCCTGGCTGCAGTGTGTACCATCTACAAGAGACACTGCAGCAACTCGCCAAGGCTTCTTCGGCAGCATCTCCCAAACCCGCGACCTCTACCACCTAGAAGGACAAGGGCAGCAGGAGCATGGGAACACCACCACCTCCACGTTCCCCTTCAAGTCACACACCATCCCGACTGGGAAATATATTGCCGTTCCTTCATTGCTGCTGGGTCAAAATCCTGAACTCCCTCCCTAACAGCACCTTCACCACACGGACTGCAGCGGTTCAACGTGGCGGCAGCTCGCCACCACCTTCTCCAGGGCAATTAGGGATGGGCAATAAATGCCGGCCTGGCCAGTGACACCCACATCCCAGAACGGAAAAAAAAACTCAGCAGGAATCTACTGATCTATTAAACCCAATTCAGCTCCCTTTTCAATGTTTAGAAAAATGTCAAATCACAATGCCTTTATCATCCGCATTATCGCCTAATTTATATAATTCTCTGCTGGATTGGATATCCCAGGTTTGATCATGGTCTGTACTGAGGCAGCCAATCTCAGTTGGCCTAATAGGCCTTAGCTCCTTTTAGGGAAAAGCAAAGATCAGCCAGTGGACCATTGAGTCCTGCTGTGAATATTTTATTTATCTTATATTTTACATGTGGTGAGGATAAGATCTGGTGACATCGATAGTCAAATAGCCTGCCAGTGTGCACACAACATAAATGTGCACACGCACGAGGTATTTGAGGGTGCCAGCCATCTGAGGAACAATATCCCATTAATAAGGCAACAGCAAGGATGTGGGCACAAGAAGGTTTTTTTTTAATTCATTCCTGGAATGTGGGTGTTGTCATGTATCTTACATTATTATACATAACTGTATCCTAACATGCTATACATGACTGTAATAAGATATGACCTGTAACCACCAGCATACCTTACCACCAGGGGTGCACTTGCAAGAGACAGGTATATAAGGACAGGTCTCAGGCAAGTGCAGCATTCCAGAGCTGTGAAATAAAGGTGCAGGTCCAGAGTGACCTTGACTTCACTACATGCCTCGTGCGAATCTGTACTGAGGGGACAGGACTTTACAGTGGCGACGAGTTACGGGATTACAGAATCCGCAGAATGGCGAACAACGGATCAGATGAAAAGTACAATGCGGGAGACAATTGGGAGGACTTTATAGAAAGGCTCCAGCAAAGCTTTGTAACCAAAGACTGGTTAGGCGACGATACGGCAGACAAGAGAAGAGCCCATATCTTGACCAGCTGTGGCTCGAAAACATACGCTTTAATGAAGGATCTGTTGGCACCCGAGAAACCAGCAAACAAGTTGTTTGAAGAATTGAGCACACTGGTAAGAGACCACCTGAAGCCAGCGAGCAGCCTACACATGGTCAGACACAGGCTCTACAACTACAGACATTGTGTGGGCCAGAGCATACCCGACTTCGTGGCGGAACTTCGGAGGTTGGCTTGTTTATGTGAGTTCTCCGATGAACTGAGGAGAGAAATGCTGAGAGACTTTTTCATTGAAGGAATAGGCCACGCAGGCATATTCCGAAAGCTCATAGAGACCAAGAACCTGATCTTAGAGGCAGCAGCACTAGTTGCACAGACATTCTTGGTAGGGGAAGAAGAAACGAGGTTGATTTACAATGCAGGTACGACAACTAACAAAATATCGGAACAAGAAGTTCAAAGCACGAAACAAGCTGCTACCCCCACACACAGACAAAACCGGAAGAACAGGCTCCCGACAGCAGGCAGAAGCCATTAAGGGCCAAAGGAATGGCCGTTCACACCTCATCAACCCACACCTCATCAACTACAAACTGAGAGAAGCTCAAAAGAGATCAGCCAGACGCAGCTCATTCTTTGGGAACACTTTGAACAATGGAACGAGTCTGTGCTTGAGGTGTGGGGGTGGGCACTCGTCAAGGGGATGTCGATTTCAGCAGGCTAATTGCAGAAATTGTGAATATACAGGCATTTGGCCCGCATGTGCAAAAAAACGGCAGCTCGGCTGGTATACGAATCGGATGGGTCGGAAAGCAGACCAGAAGATGGTGGGGACAGTACCCGGGACACCGATGTACAGCGGGTCAACACGATCAATGGCCACTGCTCCTACAACAGGACACCTCCTATAATGATGAGGGTCCTACTCAACGGGATATCTGTCAACATGGATCTGGATATGGGAGCGAGTCAATTTCTCATGGGCGCTCAACAATTTGAACAACTGTGGCCGCATAAAAGAGACAGACCAAAGCTCACAAGGGTCGACACCAAACTAAGGACCTATACCAAAGAAATCGGACAAGTCCTCGGCAGCGCCATGGTCTCTGTCACACACAAAGGGACAGTGAACGACTTCCCCTGTGGATTGTCCCCGGAGACCCCCCAGCACTGCTGGGGAGAAGTTGGCTGGCAAAACTAAACTGGAAATGGGATGATGTCCATGCCATGTCATTAGAGGAATGGACCTCCTGCTCAACAGTTATAAAGCAATTTGAACATCTCTTTCAGCCAGGTGTGGGCACTTCCAAAGGGGCCAAAGTCAAAATCTACATCACACAGGATGCTAGACCAGTCCATCACAAGGCCAGAGCTGTACCCTATGTGATGAGGGAAAAGATTGAACACGAACTAGACAGGCTTCTGCGGGAAGGCATTATATCACCTGTGGAATTTAGCGACTGGGCAAGTCCCATTGTCCCAGTCATGAAGCCTGATGGATCTGTGGGGACTACAAATCTACCATAAACAGAGTCTCCCTACAGGACCAGTACCCGCTGCCCAGTGCGGAGGACTTATTTGCCACATTGGCTGGAGGTAAACTTTTCTCAAAATTAGACCTCACATCTGCGTATATGAAGCAAGAATTGACCGAGGAATCCAAGCTACTCACCACCATCAACACACATCGAGGCCTTTTCATGTACAATCGATGCCCATTCAGCATCAGGTCGGCAGCTGCCATATTCCAGCGCAACATGGAGAGTCTGCTCAAGTCCATCCCGGGGACGGTTGTATTTCAAGACGACATACTTATCACGGGCAGGGAATTTGGAGGAAGTACTAAAGCGGTTGGATCGGGTAGGCCTACGAGTCAAGAAATCCAAGTGCCTGTTTCTCGCACCCGAGGTTGAATTTTTGGGCAGAAGGATTGTCGCTGATGGAATCTGTCCAACAGAGTCCAAAACAGAAGCAATTCGCCTGGCACCCAGGCCCCGGAATGTCTCAGAACTGCGTGCCTTTCTCGGGCTACTCAATTACTTTGGGAACTTTATGCAGAACTTAAGCACGCTGCTGGAGCCTTTCCACGTGCTACTCAGGAAGGGGTGCGATTGGTTTTGGGGGGACGCCCAGGAACGCACCTTCAATAAGGCACGCAGCATTCTGTGTTCCAACAGTGTTTTGACTTTCTTTGACCCAGGTAAAAAGCTAGTTCTCACATGCGATGCGTCAGCGTATGGGGTCGGGTGCGTTTTGCAATATGTCAATCGTGCGGGCAAATTACAACCCATAGCTTATGCCTCCAGGTCACTTTCGCGGGCGGAGCGTGCGTACGGAATTGTAGAGAAGGAGGCGCTCGCGTGCGTGTATGGTGTCAAAAGGATGCACCGATACCTTTTCGGGGCCAAGTTCGCCGGGGACGTAACACAAGCTCCTCACGTCCCTCCTATCCGAGAGCAAGACAATAAACGCCAACGCCTCGGCGCGAATTCAACGGTGGGCACTCATGCTGGCATCCTACGACTGTACCATAAGGCTACCCCTGGCGACCACGGAAGGGTCTGACGAACAGGACTGTGAGATAGTCATGACAATCAATGCCTTTGAGTCCACAGGTTCGCCCATGACAGCTCGCCAAATCAGAGCCTGGACGGCCAGCGACCCCACGTTATCCTTCGTAAAAATATGTGTCCTAACCGGTGACTGGGCAGAGGCTCGCGATGCCTGCCCCGAGGAATTAAAACCCTTTCACAGGCGCATGCATGAGCTATCACTACAAGCAGACTGCCTGATGTGGGGCAGCCGAGTAGTCATGCCTCTGCGAGGCAGAGAATCACTTGTCCGGGAGCTCCACCGCGAGCACCCGGGGATCGTTCTCATGAAGGCCATAGCCAGATCCCACGCCTGGTGGCCTGGTATTGACGCGGATTTGGAGCTCTGCGTCCGAAGGTGCACCATTTGTGCCCAACTCAGCAATGCCCCAGAGAGGCTCCACTGAGCCCCTGGCCTACCAAACCGTGGTCGCGGGTGCACGTAGACTATGCGGGCCCATTCATGGGCAAAATGTTCCTTGTAGTTGTAGATGCATTTTCAAAGTAGATCGAATGCACCATTTTAAACTCGAGCACAACCTCCACCACTGTGGAGAGCCTCGCAACCATGTTTGCGATGCGCGGAATCCATGACATATTGGTCAGTGACAATGGTCCGTGCTTCACCAGCGCAGAATTCCAAGACTTTATAATTGACCACGGCATAAATCACGTAAAGACGGCACCCGTTCAAGCCGGCCTCCAACGGCCAGGCGCAGAGAGCAGTGCAAATCATTAAACAAGGCATGCTTAAAATCCAAGGTCCCACGCTGCAGGGTCGCCTGTCGCGATTGCTGCTGGCATACAGATCTCGTCCGCACTCACTGACTGGGATCCCCCCCGCGCAACTGTTGATGAAAAGGACTTTAAAAACAAGGCTCTCATTAATCTTCCCAGACATGCACGAAATCGTTGAGGCAAAGCGCCGTAAGCTGACTGAGTACCATGACAGAAATTCGAGGGGAGGTGGAATGAGATAGGGGACAAAGTGTTTGTACTAAGCTATGGCAGGGGTCCCAAATGGCTTGCAGGGACAGTAACGGGCAAGGAAGGAAACAGGCTACTGGTAGTGCAAATGGACAATGGCAAAATCTGCCGGAGACATGTAGACCAAATCAAAAGCAGATTTACCAACAACACTGCGGAACCAGAGGCAGACTATAATGTGGAACTCGCACCACACCTGGTGGACAGACAGAGGGAACAACCTGAGGAAAGGGCAATCCCAACAGACAGCCCAGGCGAGTCAACAACAATCACACCAATCGAAACAGATAGCCCAGGCGAGATACCAGCAACCACACCCAAAGAAAAACAGACACCAAGGCAAACAACTGAACCACAACTCAGACGCTCCACGTGAGAGCTTAGACCACCTGAGAGACTGAACCTATAAAGACAATAAGACCTTGGGGGAGGGTGATGTCATGTATCTTACATTATTATATATAACTGTATCCTAACATGCTATACATGACTGTAATAAGATATGACCTGTAACCACCAGCATACCTTACCACCAGGGGTGCACTTGCAAGAGACAGGTATATAAGGACAGGTCTCAGGCAAGTGCAGCATTCCAGAGCTGTGAAATAAAGGTGCAGGTCCAGAATGACCTTGACTTCACTACATGCCTCGTGCGAATCTGTACTGAGGGGACAGGACTTTACAGGTGTCACTGGCCAGGCCGGCATTTATTGCCCATCCATAATTGCCCTCGAGAAGGTGGTGGTGAGCCGCTGCCTTCCTGAACTGCTGCAGTCCGTGTGGTGAAGGAACTCCCACAGTGCTGTTAGGGAGGGAGTTCCAGGATTTCGACCCAGCGACGATGAAGGAACGGCCGATATATTTCCAAGTCAGGATGGTGTGTGACTTGGAGGGGATCGTGGAGGTGGTGGTGTTCCCATGCACCTGCTGCCCCTTGTCCTTCTAGGTGGTAGAGGTCGCAGGTTTGGGAGGTGCTGCCGAAGAAGCCTTGGCGAGTTGCTGCAGTGCATCTTGTAGATGGTACACACTGCAGCCAGGGGGCGCCGGTGGTGGAGGGAGAGAGTGTTGAAGGTGGTGGATGGGATAATGTTTAAAGTGTAATAAATGCCACTGAAAAATCTCATATCCCAACTGGTATAACTTCACACACGCGATATCTCCACATTATTCCAAGACCAACCCCAGCCTCCCACTAAGTTTCAACTGTCGTGCTAACGGGCCAATCAGCCCCGATGGTCAGTGATAGCTCTCTGTCTATCAGTGTTCAGAATAATTACCTCTCAACGTCATTGGATTCTGTTGTATTCACAAACACAGAGGATGGCAGCTGCACCTATAATCAAATCACACAATAAAAATGTAATGAAATAAACAGACTCAATAATTCCATCCAGGAGTTGCTTCCATGCAGACCTTTCCCTTCAACGTGTTTTCTGTGCAGCCTCCTTCATTGCTGTGGTGGGCCAGCAATACAGCAGCTGAACGGAGAGCTTTGTGTCAGCTTTCGGGTCTGGAGGAACAGTCCCATCTCTCCCGGTTCCACATTTCAGGTAAGTCATTTTTTTTTTTACAAAACCTACCTTTTGGTTAGGTCACATGTAGACCTGGTAATCCTGCCCGACGCCTGCGCCTAAAACTGGTGTTACGTCTCTTAATAGTGTAATGTGTGCACCGGTGAGTGTGCTCACAGGTTTGCAGAGCTGTTGCATTGTGAGTGGCTCAGCCAGTCACGCGATGTTCACAAGACTCAAAAAACCCAAGTCAGTTGGGCCTAGGTCATCCAGGATGAGGCATGCAGTTGTGAGCCTAGTGGATGAACTGGTAATGTGTAGTGTGATTGTTAAACCTTTATTAATAAACTAACTAGTTCTTAATAGCAATGTGTTGCTACGAATTCTTAAGCAAAGATCCCATGAAGCAAATACATTATAATTAGCATAGATAAGGAGCCTGTTTTAGTAGGCCGCCTCTATAGCATCTAAGCCAATATGGCATCGGTCACATTTCCAACATTGTTCGGGTGTGGGAGTTTGTCCCCCTAAATTGGACCTCTTTGCAGCTCTTTCCCAGGTTTATTTTACACGAGGCTAGAGAATTGTAGGTGGTAGCTGTTGCACTATGATTAGGCTTGTCCTTCCAAGTCAGTGACTCACTTAACAATTCAACAGGGCTCTGTGACTGGTTATTCAGGATGTTAAACTCAATGTTATTATTACAGATGAGTGTTGCACTGTCAGAGGTACCATCTTTCGGATGAGACGTTAAACCGAAGTTCCGTCTGCTCTCTCGGGTGGACGTTCAATATCCCTTGGCACTATTTTGAAGAAGAGCAGGTGAGTTGTCCCCCAGTATCCTGGCCAATATTCATCCCTCATCCAACATCACTAAAACTGATTACCTGGTCATTGTCACATATCCCACTATTTGTGGGACCTTGTTACTGGAGCATTTCCTACATTACAACAGTAACTACACTGCAAAGTAATTAATTGGCTATAAAGCATTTGGGGACGTATTGAGATCATGAAAGGCGCTATATAAATGCAAGTTCTTTCTTTACAACAACGCTTTACACTTCTACAGTGCTTCTCTCATATGCAGGGACGTCTCAGGGAAGGGAAGGAAAAGAGCAGGTGGTGCATCTCCTGATCTGGGAGTGCTTGACGTCAACATTGGATGGACCAAGTGGAAACTGTTCCATTCCTTCACCTCAATGAACACAAAATTACCAAAAGCTGGTCAATAAAACAAAATGGTAATTATAAACGAATTATGACAGTATTATTAGGTTACAGTATAAAAAAGACTTATATTTCTATATAGCACCATTCACGACCTTGGGGTGACCCAAAGTGCTTTATCGCCAATGAAGCAAACGATGAAGTATTAGGACACAATCTTTCTGAACTCTCTCGCAGGAGGAAAGGCAGCACGGTCCGGGTAGGATGCACGTTAGGTTACTGAGGGTAATAAAGATGAAAACTGTGGAGGCTCTGGCACAATCATGGAGGCAGTTCAGAGAAGGTTCACTAGGTTGATTCCGGAGGTGAGGGGGTCGACTTATGAAGATAAGTTGAGTAGGTTGGGCCTATACACATTGGAGTTCAGCAGAATGAGAGGTGATCTTATCGAAACTTATAAGATAATGAGGGGGCTTGACAAGGAGGATGCAGAGAGGATGTTTCCACTCATAGGGGAAACTAAAACTAGGGGGCATAGTCTCAGAATAAGGGGCCACCCATTTAAAACTGAGATGAGGAGAAATTTCTTCTCTGAGGGTTGTAAATCTGGAATTTTCTGCCCCAGAGAGCTGTGGCGGCTGGGTCATTGAATATATTTAAGGCGGAGATAGACAGACTTTTGAGTGATAAGGGAGTAAAAGGTTATGGGGAGCAGGTAGGGAAGTGGAGCTGAGTCCATGATCAGATCAGCCATCGTATTTGTCATGCATCCTACATGGCCACTGCTTGCACTATTACAAGGCATGCCACCAGAGGGCACCGCAGTGGGAGTCTTGCAGGTTACCTGTACAGGTGTGCCTGGCCTAGTATAAAAGGCAGGCCACCATGTGTTATCAATAAAGGACGAAGGTCACTACAGTTCAAGTACAACACATTGCCTCGTGGAGTCATTATCAGAGCAGCTAAAGATATAACAGTATTAAATGGCAGACCAGGCTCGAGGGGCCAGGTGGCTTACTCCTGCTCCTATTTCTTATGTTCTTAATCTTACATTCCTCCTTAGATATGGGGTAATGCCAGAGGACTGGAGGATTGCAAATGTTACAACCCTGTTCAAAAAATGGAGACAGATTAAACCCGGCAATCACAGCCCAGTCGGCCCAACGTTGGTCATGTGGAAGCAACGTACTGAATTTTAGCACACAAAACCGGGTGTGTTGGGCTCGGGTCAGTTGTTAAAAATGTTAAAATCAGAACACCGACCCCAACTCACCCACTTCCAGGTTTTACGGAGGCGAGACAAGGGGCGGGCAGCCTACCCACTGCCAGGAGGTGGGTTGGCAATTTAAATCCTTTAATCAGGCTGGCAGAGTTTGAGTCGACCTGCTCTGCCGGTTGTACAGTGGGCGGCCGGGTTTCCCCAACCCTCGGGAAACCCGGCAGCCGAAGTGAGGCGCGGGCAGCCTCGGGGAAAAGGCAAGTGCCCTCACAGCACTGCCTGTGGGCCAGGAGCAGTCGGTGCTTCCACCCCGGCCCACCAAGCTCCCCTCCCCCTCATCGACCCCTTCCCCCCTATACAAAGGCTCCCGTGATAGGGGCTCAGCTCCCCCAGCTCCACGTCTGATCGTGGATAGGACCTACCTGCTCCTGTGGCCTGCGCCGCAGAGCTCCCCACCCAACTGGCAGCCAAGCCTGTCAATCAGACTGACTTCCGGGCAGGTAACCCATCAAGACCAAAAGAGGCACGCTGTGGAGTAACCAGGGAAACGGGTTTTCTGTCCAAAACTCTGCCTGCCTGCCTGCCTGCCCCCCCCCCCGCCCGGCCTATGTAACCTGCCTGTTAATATCCAGGTCAAGAATCTGGTAAAAATTAATTGGCATTTGGAAAATTATGGTCTACTAAATATCAGTCATCATGCATTTGTTAAAGACAAATCATGTTTGACTAACTTCATTGACTTCTTTGCTGAAGTAATGGAGTGGATTGATGAAGGTAGTGCAGTGGATGTTGTGTATATGGACTTTCAAAGAGCGGTTGCCAAAGTACTACATAATAGACCTGTAAGAGAAATTAAATCTCTTCGGATTAAAGGGACAGTGACAGCGTGGATACAAAATACTAAAGGACAGAAAACAGAAAGTAATGGTGAATGGAGGGAAGTGTACAGTGGTGCCATTCTGAGGTCGATATTGGGACCACTGCTATTTTTGATATATATTAATGACCTGGACTTGGGAATACAGGGCATCATTTCTACATTTGAAGAGGAAATAAAACTCAGAAATATAATAAACAACGAGGAGGATAGTAAGACTTCAGATGAGCCGGCAGGGGCTCGATGGGCCGAATGGCCTTCTTCAGTCCTGTAACCATTCTATGATTCTAGGTGGACACAAACTGACGGTGAAATGGGCAGATACACGGTAGATGTCATTTAATGCAGCGATGTGTGAAATGATACATAAAAAGACTTGCATTTATATAGCACCTTTCACGACCACCCGACATCCTAAAGCGCTTTACAGCCAATCAAGTACTTTAATGAAGTGCAGTCACTGTTGTAATGTAGGAAACGCGGCAGCCAATTTGCGCACAGCAAGCTCCCACAAACAGCAATGTGGCAATGACCAGATAATCTGTTTTAGTGATGTTGATAAAATATTGGCCAGTACGCCGGGGATAACTCCCCTGCTCTTCTTCGAAATAGTGTCACGGGATCTTTTACATCCACCGGAGAGAGTCGACGAGGCCTCGGTTTAATGTCTCATCCAAAAGACGGCACCTCCGACAGTGCAGCGCTCCCTCAGCACTGCACTGGGAGTGTCAGCCTAGATTTTTGTGCTCAAGTCTCTGGAGGGGGTCTTGAACCCACAACCTTCTGACTCAGAGGCGCGTGTGTTACCCACTGAGCCACTGGCTGACATTCTGGTCGGAAGGATGAGAAGAGGCAATATAAACTAAATGGCAGAATTTTAAAGTAGGTAGCAGGAACAAAGAGACCCATGTACACAATTCCTTGAAGGTGGCAGAACAAGTTGAAAAAGCATACGCAAACCTTGGCTTTATTATCAGAGGCACAAGATAATAGGCAAAAGAACTAGAGGCGATATGAGAAAATTTTTATCTTACAGAGCGAGTTGCGATGCTCTGGAATGCACTGCCTGAAAGGCGGGTGGACGCTGATTCAATAGTAACTTTCAAAAGGGGAATTGTAGGGAAAACATTTCCAGAGCTTTGGGGAAAGAGCAGGGGAGTGTGGGGCTATTTGGGTAGCACTTTCAAAGAGCCGGCACAGACATGATGGGCCGAGTGGCCTCCTTCTTCTGTGCTGTAGCATTCTACGATGGATCAGCTCCTATGGACTGGAGGGTAGTTAATGTAACACCACTTCTTAAAAAAAGGAGGGAGAGAAAACGGGTAATTATAGACCGGTTATAGCCTGACATCAGTAGTGGGGAAAATGTTGGAATCAATTATTAAAGATGAAATAGCAGCACATTTGGAAAGCAGTGACAGGATCGGTCCAAGTCAGCATGGAGTTATGAAAGGGAAATCATGCTTGACAAATCTTCTGTAGTTTTTAGAGAATGTAACTGGTAGAGGGGACAAGGGAGAACCAGTGGATGTGATGTATTTGGACTTTCAAAAGACTTTTGACAAGGTCCCTCACAAGAGATTGGTGTGCAAAATTAAAGCACATGGTATTGGGGGTAATGTACTGACGTGGATAGAGAACTGGTTGGCAGACAGGAAGCAGAGAGTTGGGATAAACGGGTCCTTTTCAGAATGGCAGGCAGTGACTAGTGGGGTGCCGCAGGGCTCAGTGCTGGGACGCCAGCTATTTACAACATACATTAATGATTTGGATGAAGGAATTGAGTGTAATATCTCCAAGTTTGCAGATGACACCAAGTTGGGTGGCGGTGTGAGCTGTGAGGAAGACACTAAGAGACTGCAGGGTGACTAGGACAGGTTAGGTGAGTGGGCAAATGCTTGGCAGATGCAGTATAATGTGGATAAATGTAAGGTTATCCACTTTGGTGGCAGAAACACGAAGGCAGATTATTATCTGAATGGCGGCAGATTAGGAAAAGGGGAGGTGCAACGAGACCTGGGTGTCATGGTTCATCAGTCATTAAAAGTGGGCATGCAGGTACAGCAGACGGTGAAGAAGGCAAATGGTAGTTGGCCTTCATAGCTAGGGGATTTGAGTATAGGAGCAGGGAGGTCTTACTGCAGTTGTACAGGGCCTTGGTGAGGCCTCACCTGGAATATTGTGTTCAGTTTTGGTCTCCTAATCTGAGGAAGGAAGTTCTTGCTATTGAGGGAGTGCAGCGAAGGTTCACCAGACTGATTCCTGGGATGGCAGGACTGACATTTGGGGAGAGACTGGATCGACTGGGCCTGTATTCACTGGAGTTTAGAAGGATGAGAGGGGATCTCATAGAAACATATATAATTCTGACGGGACTGGACAGGTTAGATGCAGGAAGAATGTTCCCGATGTTGGGGAAGTCCAGAACCAGGGGACACAGTCTTAGGATAAGGGGTAAGCCATTTAGGACCGAGATGAGGAGAAACTTCTTCACCCAGAGTTGTTAACCTGTGGAATTCCCTACCGCAGAGAGCTGTTGATGCCAGTTCATTGGATATATTCAAGAGGGAGTTAGATATGGCCCTTACGGCTAAAGGGATCAAGGGGTATGGAGAGAAAGCAGGAAAGGGGTACTGAGGTGAATGATCAGCCATGATCTTATTGAATGGTGGAGTAGGCTCGAAGGGCCGAGTGGCCTACTCCTGCACCTATTTTCTATGTTTCTATGTTTCTATTTGACACTATAACCCTGACATTTCAGATCTTGCAGTAGCTATGTAGCTTTTGTCATAAAGAAAGTAGATGTGGTTTTCTGTAACCCGACTAAACTGCAAATGTTGTTATTTCTTATTTCTTGTGGTATTGCCCAACAGCAATAGATCTCTCCTGCCTCCCTGCCCGAGCTTGCTGACGTCAGACTCCTCTGCCCTGTTATTGCTGGATACTTCCACTAGAGGCCTCTATTTGTTAACCCCCAGCATTTCTCCCCAGAGTGGATCACACCCTGTCACTCACTTCATAAATACATTTCCAAACCTCAATGCTACAATAACTGTTTACATCTTTTAGGACTTTTATATAGCATCAAGATTTCTAATTTTCTTACTGTTACTACAAAACAGAAGAAAACTGTGAGAACCCAAGAACATAAGAAATAGGAGCAGGAGTAGGCCATTGGGCCCCTCGAGCCTGATCCTCCATTTCATCATCATCATAGGCAGTCCCTCGAAACGAGGATGACTTGCTTCCACGCCAAAAAGGGATGAGTTAATAGGTGTTTCCAGGTCCTGAACTACATCCTGAAGGGTGGAAGATGCCTGTGCGTGGATTTTTTTAATGTGGGCTGGCCGTTGCACACCAGCCACCACACGGGCTTGACAGAACTAGGTCTTGGTCCAGTGGCAAGGGTGATCCAAGATGACCGGAGACCTGCTCTGCTGCACGGACCTAGTGCGCACACATATCACAGTGTGGGCTGGCTCGTGCTGCCCCTGGGCCCCTGGCCCCAAACTCATGCCTCTCCTGGGCCCAACCACGTCCCCCTACAATCTCTCGCCGCTCCTTTGCCCCAATCTCGCCGCTCCTGCTGTACCTGCCCACGCTCCAATCACCAACCTGGACCTTGATGACATCACTCTTCGCTGCCAGCGCCCTCCTGCACCAGCTCGCACTGCTCCCTGTAGTGGTATGCCTCCACGCTGCTCCCAAGGCTGCTCACCGCTCCTTTTATGGCTCTGCCATTCAATAAGATCATGGCTGATCTGATCATGGACTCAGCTCCACTTCCCTGCCCGCTCCCCATAACTCTTTACTCCCTTATCGCTCAAAAATCTGTCTATCTCCACCTTAAATATATTCAATGACCCAGACTCCACAGCTCTCTGGGGCAGAGAATTCCACAGATTTACAACCCTCGGAGAGAAGAAATTCCTCCTCATCTCAGTTTTAAATGGGTGGCCCTTTATTCTGAGACTATGCCCCCTAGTTCTACATCCCTCTATGAGTGGAAATATCCTCACTGCTTCCAACTTGTCGAGCCCCCTCATTATCTTATATGTTTCAATAAGATAACCTCTCATTCTTCTAAACTCCAATGAGTATAGGCCCCAATCTTTCTTCATAAGTAAACCCCTCATCTCAGGAATCAACCAAGTGAACCTTCTCTGAACTGCCTCCAATGCAAATATATCCTTCCTTAAATAAGGAGACCAAAACTGCATGCAGTGCTCCAGGTGTGGCCTCACCAATACCCTGTACAGTTGTAGCAGGACTCATCTGCTTTTATACTCCATTCCCCTTGCAATAAAGGCCAACATTCCATTTGCCTCCCTGATCACTTGCTGTACCTGCTCACTAACTTTTTGTGTTTCATGTACAAGAACCCCAGATCCCTCTGTACCGCAGCATTTTGTAATCTCTCTCCATTTAAATAATAATTTGCTTTTTTATTTTTCCTACCAAAGTGGAAACCTCACATTTTCCCATATTATACTTCATTTGACAAATTTTTGCCCACTATTTATATCCCTTTGCAGATTCTTTATGTCCTCTTCACAACTTGCTTTCCCACCTATCTTTGTATCATCAGTAAATTTGGCTAGATGACACTTGGTCCCTTCATCCATTTCATGACCATCGGACGTCTCAAAGCGCTTTACAGCCAATGAAGTACTTTTGAAGTGTAGTCACTGTTATAATGAGGGAAACGCGGCAGCCAATTTGCACACAGCAAACTCCCACAAACAGCAACGTAATAATGAAGATAATTTGTTTTTTGAGGGGTAAATATTGGCCAGGACACCAGGGATGAGGGTAGAATGCGAGAGGCCAGCCAGGAGTGCGTTGGAATAGTCAACCTTTCAAGCTTTTTATAAAAAGTGTAATTCAAGCAGCACCCCCCTCCAATCAGCAACATTCACGGCGCGGCCCTGGACAACGTGGACCATTTCCCGTATCTCGGGAGCCTCTTATCAACAAAGGCAGACATTGATGCGGAGATTCAACATCGCCTCCAGTGTGCCAGTGCAGCCTTCGGCCGTCTGAGGAAAAGAGTGTTTGAAGACCAGGCCCTCAAATCTACCACCAAGCTCATGGTCTACAGGGCTGTAGTAATACCCGCCCTCCTGTATGGATCCGAGGCATGGACGATGTATAGAAGACACCTCAAGTCGCTGGAGATATATCACCAACGATGTCTCCGCAAGATCCTGCAAATCCCCTGGGAGGACAGGCTCACCAACCATGCTTTATCACATTACTGTCCATCACATTGTGCTGTGCTGTGAGCCATGGGGGTGGTGGAAAGAAACACTGGTGGAATGAGTGGTGCTAAATACAGTAAGCAATAGAGTGGGCTGCACTCAGACAAAAAAAAAATGTTCTTACACTTTCATAATCATCTGTGTCATCGTCGGACTCGTGACTCAGCGATGGCTGTGATTGCGACCGGGGTCGAGGGAGTGGTTTTTCTGTTTCAACAGAACGAAAACTTTGTCCATCGGGAGATGAGCGGCTGCAAGAAATAATGTTTCGTGGATTCTTAGTCATTAGGTATTAGCCCCGACTTTTCTCACATCCTGATGCACCATAAAGAAAAAAAAAAGACAGACTTGAATTTATATAGCACCTTTCACGACCACTGGATGTCTCTCAGCGCTTTGCAGCCAATGAAGTACCTTTGACGTGTAGTCACTGCTGTAATGTGGGAAACGCGGCAGCCAAATTGCGCACAGCAAGCTCCCACGAACAGCAGTGCGATAACAATCAGATAATCTGTTTTTGTTATGTTGATTGAGGGATAAATACTGGCGAGAGTGCTACCCACTGAGCCACAGCTGACACCATCTTATATTACGAGTTGTCCTATAGTACAGGTTCTAGATATGTACATGTGCCTCATGGTGTAAAGTATTACAAAAAAAACAACGCGGAAATCTGTTTTTCATTCGGGCCGGGTTATGCAGCGAGGCGAATAGCGCACACCGTTATTATTAAAATGGAAATCAGACAGCAACTTCCGGTGATCACACATGCGCTGTTAAACGCGGAAATCAGGAAGTTGCTGTCCGAGTTGTTCTACTCCTGCGAAAGCTGCGTTATATCGCTATCTTACTGAGAGACCCAACCTTCAAATACATGGAACGGCGTGAAGTTGCTGTACTTGTGTAATAGATCCGCCAGAAAAGGTTAGGGCTTGTCCATTCCAGTGTAAGTAAATTTCTCACGGCGTAATTGCCGCCAAACAACATCTCTGGCCCTGAAAATTAACTTTTACAAGTGTCATTCCTTCAGATTTGAATTATTGTTGGAGATTATAGAATAAAGGGTAATCCATTTAAAACTGAGATGAGGAAGGGTTGTAAATTTATGGAATTCTCCGCCCCAGAGAGTGGTACAGGCTGGGTTATTGAGTATATTTAAGGTGGAGATAGATGGATTTTTGAGCGATAAGGCAGTCGAGAATTATGGGTAGCAGGCAGGGAAGTGGAGCTGAGCCCAAGATCAGATCAGCCATGATCTTATTGAATGGCGGAGCAGGCTCGAGGGGTTAAATGGCCTACGCCTGCTCCTAGTTCTTATGTTCTTATAAAAATATTTTGTTAAATACTTTATTTTATCTCCTCTTTAATACAATCTTTCTTTCTCTCTATTTCACTTTCTGTACATGATTTGGCGTTGAATTAAATGTTCTTAACTGAGGCTTCCTAGGTCATACTCGACACGGCTCAGTAACCATTCTGCAATCTGATTGGTTAAGGAGATACCCAATTGCTGGTCCTGTTCTCACAGGTCCCAGATCCCCTGTAGAGGGCGCGGTGCCATAATTTACAGTAAGTTTCAATGCAAAATCCCATAAAGTCTGAGGGTAAGTGTAATGTACAGCTGGTGCAATTCATTCGCCACCGAGAGTAAAATCCGGTCCAATAATTCACATCCAATTGCACTGTTATCACCGAAAGGTTATTCCCTCCCATTCCCAGTTGATTTTTCTGTAACTTGTTTCAAATAATATTAAAGCGAAGTCACTCGTTTTACAAGCTCGCTCCATCTATGTTTGCTCAGCAATCCATGCTATAATTCTCCTTCATTCCAGCAAAAAGCCTACCGATTAAATATCAGCATGACCTCCATGGCTTGGCTCCCTCAGCAGGCTACATTTGTAATAACACAAACACAAACTCTCCTCGCCTTCAAAAAAATTGTTCAATGATGATGAATGTTAATGGTGAAACTACTGAATTGAGAATTCTACACGTGTTAAAGTGTCTTTAGATCCAAACACTATATTGCAGAGCTGTTCCAACTAGTCAGAGTTGTGGCTATAGCAACACTATTTTAGCCACATGCATTAGTAGAAAACGCCTCGCATACACTCAGACAATACAGGTAAATGGAATTCACGTGTAAATTCACTTAACATAATTCTCAATTCAGTAGTTTCACCATTAACATTCATCATCATTGAACAATTTTTTTGAAGGCGAGAAGAGTTTGTGTTTGTGTTATTACAAATGTAGCCTGCTGAGGGAGCCAAGCCATGGAGGTCATGCTGATATTTAATCGGTAGGCTTTTTGCTGGAATGAAGGAGAATTATAGCATGGATTGCTGAGCAAACATAGATGGAGCGAGCTTGTAAAACGAGTGACTTCGCTTTAATGTAACCAAGGAAATAAAGCGCGCATAACAATTAAATACGCATACACGCTGCTTTTTATCTTATCACAGTGTCAGCTGTGGCTCAATGGATAGCAGCCTCTCGCGGAGTCAGGAGGTCGTGGGTTCAAGTCAGAGGCTTGAGCACAATAATCTAGGCTGACACTCCAGTGCAGTGCTGAGGGGATGCTGCACTGTCAGAGGTGCCGTCTTTCGGATAAGACATTAAACCAAGGCCCCTTCTAGCTCTCTCAGGTGGATGTAAAAGATACCAAGGCACTATTTCGAAGAGCAGGGGAGTACTCCCCAATGACCTAGCTAATATTTATCTCTCAACCCACATCGCTAAACCAAATGATCTGGTCATTATCACATTGCTCTGTGTGGGAGCATGCTGTGCAAAGATTAGCTGCTGTGTTTCCTACATTACTACAGTGACTACGCTTTAACAAGTACTTCATAGGCTGTAAAGTGCTTCGGGACGAGGTGGTCATGAAAGGCGCTATATGAATGCAAGTCTTTCTTTTCTTTGTGATGCTACATAAATGTAAGTTGTTGTTAAAGTAGGCTCAGAGGAAGGAGAGTTGGGGGTACAGGCTCACAGGACATACAGACAGCAGAAGGCCATACATAAAACCTAGAATTCCAATTGTTTTTTTATCATAAGAGCTACAAAATGTAAATACCAAGACGTAATGAGCCTATACAGAACCTCAATAAGATCTTAATGACAGCATTGTATGCAGTACAAGGGGGTTCCACACTACAGGAAGGATACTGAGGCTAGAGAGCGGGTATAATGCAGATTCACCAGGATGCAAAGTAAGACTTCTAAAATCGGGTCTTTCTCGAGAAAGCAGCAGAATACAGGATATATGATAGAAGCGGCCCTCAGATACAAGATTAAATATAAGAGATTTAGAACAGAGAGCAGGAAGGGAATGTGGTTATGTTACAGGACTAGTAATCCAGAGGCCTGGACTGATGATCTGGTGGGGTGAGTTCAAATTCCACCACAGCAGCTGGGGAATTTAAATCCAGTTAATTAAATAAATCTGGAATAAAAAGCTAGTATCAGTAATGGTGAACATGTAACTACTGGATTGTCATTAAAAACCCAATTGGTTCATGAATGTCCTTTCGGGAAGGAAATCTGCCGCCCTTACCCGGTCTGGCCTATACGTGACTCCAGGCCCACAGCAATGTGGTTGACTCTTAACTTCCCTCTGAAATGGCCCAGTGAACCAATCAGTTAAGGGCAATTAGGGATGGGCAATAAATGCTGGGCCTTGCGCATTCATTCACGGGCTGTGTTAGTGATGTGGGTGCTGCTGGCACATTCCTTGAGTGAATAAAGAAAAAAAACCTTCTTTACACAGAGAGTTGTGAGGCTGCGGAGTTCACTACCAGGGTTAGTGATTGGACAGCAGGATGAAGCCAAATGTTTTGAAGGAATTATGGAAACAGGGCGAGTAACCCTTTGCTCACGTTGAGGGTAAACACCAACTGGAATAACCAGTTTACTTGTGATAAAACACTGATCATCAATCATACTGCTAATAATTTATTTTATCAAAACACTTACTGTAAAGGTGATACTGGAAGCGTGTTGAACTTTTGAACTTTAGGCTTAGCAGCAGCAGGTGGTGGTTTTGGCAAAACCGGAGCTACTTTTGGTAATAGTTCTGGTTTATAAAGTTTAGGCTTGGCCTGTTCAATTTGAGATGGAATTGGTGACAGCATAGGTTTGTTCGATGGCACTGGAGGGGGTCCCGCACTAGATCCTCTGGTCATCAGCACTGGAGGAGGGACATCACTGCATCTTTTGCTCATAGATCCTTGGGGAGATCCAGCACTAGATCCCTTGTTCAAAGGCACTGGAGGGGACCCAGCACTAGATCCTCTATTCATAGGTACTGGAGGAGGTGCAGCACTATATCCTTTGTTCAAAGGCACTGGAGGAAGGACAGCGCTATATCCTTTGTTCAAAGGCACTGGAGGGGACCCAGCACTAGATCCTCTATTCGTAGGTACTGGAGGGGGTGCAGCACTATATCCTTTGTTCAAAGGCACTGGAGGGGTTGCAGCACCAGATCCCTTGTTCACAGGCACTGGAGGGGACCAATCACTAGATCCTCTATTCATAGGTGCTGGAGGGGGTGCAGCACTATATCCTTTGTTCAAAGGCACTGGAGGGGGTGCAGCACTATATCCTTTGTTCACAGGCACTGGAGGGGACCAATCACTAGATCCTCTATTCATAGGTACTGGAGGAGGTGTAGCACTATATCCTTTGTTCATAGGTCCTTGGGGAGGGTCAGTGCTACATCCTCTATTCATAGGTACTGGAGGAGGTGCAGCACTATATCCTTTGCTCATAGGTCCTTGGGGAGGGTCAGTGCTACATCCTCTGGTCATCAGTACTGGAGGAGGTGCAGCACTATATCCTTTGCTCATAGGTCCTTGGGGAGGTCCAGCACTAGATCCCTTGTTCAAAGGCACTGGAGGAGGGACAGCGTTGAAAGTTGGCCTGTTCCCAGTCATCTGCTGAAGATGTTTATTTAATTCCCCGGCAAAGTTACTTCTGGTGTTGGCACCAGAGTCCGAGGTATCTGTAAGTCTCCTGTGTTGGTCCTTTGCACAAATGGTGGGTTTTAAATGTACAGGAGGGGCGATTGGCCAGCCTGGTGAAGCACTGGGAGATGGACATCTCAACTGTGCGCCACTTTCAGTTTTTGCATGGAAAGGGGAAGGCAAGCGGTTCTGTAGTGAACTTGGTAAATCCTCTTGTATAACACCCAACCCAAGTGATGAGCGTCTTTGATTGGGAGATGGCGGATGAGGTAGTGTTTTCATACTGCTCCTCCCTGGCAGGACTGGAGAAGAATTCAATGCAAGGTGACAATCTAAACAAGTGGGAAAGAGAAGAAGAAATATTTCACTTTTGCAACTAAGATGCCTACTGAGTTATTACGGAAGCAATTTGCAAATACACAAAAGAAAACGTTGACAATCCTTTTCACAGACTCCTGCAAATGAAGAAATTAACTGATTCAATACATTCTGCAACACTTCTGATTATTGGGAATATCTGTGCTCAAGGGACATGAATAATCCGTGTCACCAAGGGGCATCCTCACGTTATGATCGATGCAAAGTAAAGCTCCCGATAGATCAGTGGTGGACAATTATTTGGGCTGGAGGGCCATTTAGCGAGTTTTGGCGAGCTGTTGAGGGCCATACACCAATGTTCCCCCCTAAGGTACATGGCCGCAACCGATTGCAAGCCACTCACCAGCTCCTGCCACTGGAAGAGACACTCCGCATGTGCGGCTCCTAACTTAAAGGGACCTATCGCAAAAAAAACCTTACAGCGAAACACAGCATAAACATAAAACGTAAATTCAGATAATGGTCAGATACTATCTTAAATACAGCAGGCGTATGGGAGCACCTACACCTGCAAGTTCCCCTCCAAGTCACACACCATGGAAATATATTGTTCCTTCATCGTCGCTGGGTCCAAATCCTGGCACTCCCTCTCTAACAGCACTGTGGGAGCACCTTCACCACACGGACTGCAGTGGTTCAAGGCGGCGGCTCACCACCACCTTCTCGAGGGCAATTAGGGACGGGCACCAAATGCCGGTCTTGCCCGTGACGCCCACATCCCGGAACGAATAAAAAAAAATGTAGGGTAAAACAGTAAAATCTTCCATTACTAAATGAATGAAATGATTGATGGATCGATTAAATATTGTACTGAAAGTCTACATGGCTCGAGTCTGCGGGGCCTCTGGAGTGAGATGTGTTCTCTTTTTTAGTGCGCTGAGTATGGGAGCCTGAGGCTTCGCGAGGTCTGAACTACAGTCACGTTACCTGTGCTCCGGAATCCACGGCCGTCTTGAAGGCGGCGAGGAGAACTCCTCTGCTGGCGTACTCTGGGTACCAGGAGAGGGCAGAGGCAGCGCCGCTTTCTTTTTTGGGTAATAGAGTCATGGAGATGAGCAGCCATGACGCTCAAATCTCAAATGGATAGCGCATATTCGAGCACTCAGTGCATTCTGGGTACGGATGCCCACCTTTGGGGCCCAGAATCACGGAATGGAACCTTTTACGATCGAGCCGGGAGGCATCGCTTTTGCAAAATTGATAAATTGAATGAAGTCGTGTGTGTTCCCTGGCTGCAGCTTGGGTCCATCTTTGCCCGATGAGAAGGGAAAGTGGATAGACGAATGTGCAGCTCGAGCTCCAGCTCGTGTTCTATTTCTGTCCCGTCCAGCAGGCCGGATAGAATGACTTGGTGAGCCAGATGTGACCCACGCGCTGTATAGACTGTCCCAACATTGTGCCTTATAACAACCCTATTAGACTTTATCAGCTGAGTCGGCCAGTGGGGAGCGAGGAGCGAGAGTCCAGTTGGAGGAACTTGGCAGCGGAGAGGTCGGTCTGGAAGGTAAGTCGTGATTGGGAGATGGGCAATGGGCCCTTACAGCACGGTTTTTGGAGGTAGGAAAATACTTTGTGGGGTCGAAGTGCACCCACTGTTAGGGCCGAGGGGGGCTTAGATAGTGTGGGGGGGAGGGTTGAAGGATGGCAGCAGATGGCCAAGGAAGGTTTGTTCAGGGAGAGCTCCCTAGGGAGCTGCCATCCCATCTGATCCCCGGCAGTGAACCTCCGACCAGCTCCAATCACAGGTTTGGGCCATATCTTCATTCCTCACCCTCACACACGAGCCTTCCCCCCTTCATTCCTCCGGCGACGTTCGAGCCTCCCCCCGGCTGCTGGCCCCACTCAACGGTAAAGTCCCTGTCGAGCACATGGTGTGCACAATGGCTGTGGTCACTCTGACCTCTCCTCCTTCCACGAAGTGGACCTCCGACCATCCCAATGCCTGCCCTCAGCCAGGCTTTGGTTTTCTCTCAGCCTCACCGAAGAGCACTGCTCAGCGCTGAGCTTACGGCCCGCATCCTGCCGTTAGGCAACTAGGCCCATACAGCTGTGCCTGGTCTCCAGTCGTCTTGGACCCCCCTTGCCACTGGACCAAGACCTCGCTCTGCTAAGCCCGTGTGGTAGCCAGTGTGCAATGGCCACCACACGTTAAAAGAACTCACGCACAGGCATCTTCCACCTTTCAAAATGAAGTTCGGGACCTGGAACAAATTATACTTTATTACCCACATGTTAACAGTGACCGCACTTCAGAAATACCCAACATTTTAGAGAGCTTCAAATCGCATCTGTGAAATCTGAGCAAAAGCAGTTTGTAGAATTTCCCAGCATGCAATCTGCACATCAACAGCAGTCGAAGTGTAGATGGGTACACCTCCTTATCCCGCGAAGAGTTGAGAGTCTTTGAAAAGACTTTGCACGAAACTGGAGATTGAACTGAGGTTGTTTTTGGATATTAAGGCAATCAAGGGATATGGGGACAATGCGCGAAGGTGGAATTGAGGTAGAAGTTCAGCCATGATCTTATTGAATGGCGGAGCAGGCTCAAGGGGCCGAATGACCTACTTCCGCTCCTATTTCTTATGTTCTCATGAAAGCAACTCAAACTGCAGACCATTCTGACAAAGGGTCCACATTTCCAGATGTTGTTGGCCTTGGTGTGTATCTCTAAGGTTTTCTGGTTTTACATTGGGAGCGAAATTGCAGCCATCGGGAAAAGTCAGGAAGTCCTGCACTGTGGTCATTCAGGCTCATTCACCAACATGATCAGTGGGGGCACTTTACCCACTCCACCTTGGGTTAGTTAATGTTGCAATGATGTTGAGGAAAAGAGTGTTTGAAGACCAGGCCCTCAAATCTACCACCAAGCTCATGGTCTGCAGGGCTGTAGTAATACCCACCCTCCTGTCTGGATTTGAGGCATGGACGATGTACAGTAGACACCTCAAGTTGCTGGAGATATATCACCAACGATGTCTCTGCAAGATCCTGTAAATCCCCTGGGAGGACAGACGCACCAACATCAGTGTCCTTGACCAGGCTAACATCCCCAGTATTGAAGCACTGACCACACTCGATCAGCTTCGCTGGGCAGGCCACATAGTACGCAGGCCAGATACGAGGCTCCCTAAGCAAATGCTTTATGGGGAGCTCCTTCATGGTAAATGAGCCAAAGGAGGACAGCGGAAACGTTATAAGGACACCCTCAAAGCCTCCCTGGTAAAGTGCGACATCACCACTGACACCTGGGAGATCCTGGCCGCAGACCGCCCGAGGTGGAGAAAGTCCATCCGGGAGGGCGTTGAGCTCTGAGTCTCAACGCAAAGAGGCCAGGCGCAGGCAGCGGAAGGAACACGAGGCAAACCAGCCCCACCGACCCCTTCCCTCGACGAATGTCTGTCCCACCTGTAACAGGGTCTGTGGCCTCGTATCGGACTGTTCAGCCATCAAAGAACTCACTTTGGGAGTGGAAGCAAGTCTTCCTCGATTCCGAGGGACTGCCTATGATGATGATGATATTGAAATATAATAGTGTGTGTGGCATCAGTGATGAAATTATCTCCACACTGAGACTGTACAGATGTCCCTCGATGTTAATGGCCTTCCCTCTGCCTCATTAAACTAACATAAAAGGATATTCATAAAACGGGTTGAATGGTTCCTTACCTTCCGATTCTGAGGTTATATAGATTCCATCCGGTCTCAGGTATTCATCCTCTTCTTCATCATCATCTTCGGCATAGTCTGAAAGAGACAATTAAAGATTGTAAGAATGCACGAAAGAAAAGACAAAAGGGAGTAAGGATTCCTCTGGTCACCTTGTACCCGTGAAGACTTTTTCAGCTCAGTATTTTTTAGCGCTTGCAATATTGCTTGGGATAATCAACCGAGAATATAATCAAATCTATTTACAATGACTAAGAAAGCAATAAAGAAAGGAAAGATAGATTACGAAAGTAAACTTGCGCAAAACATAAAAACGGATAGTAAAAGCTTTTACCAATATATAAAATGGAAAAGAGTGACTAAAGTAAATCTTGGTCCCTTAGAAGATGAGAAGGGGTATTTAATGATGGGAAATGTGGAAATGGCTGAGAACTGAAACAATTATTTTGCTTCGGTCTTCACAGTGGAAGACACAAAACCATGCCAAAAATTGCTGGTCACGGGAATGTGGGAAGGGAGGACCTTGAGACAATCACTATCACTAGGGGGGTAGTGCTGGACAGGCTAATGGGACTCAAGGTAGGCAAGTCCCCTGGTCCTGATGAAATGCATCCCAGGGTATTAAAAGAGATGGCAGAAGTTATAGCAGATGCATTCGTTATAATCTACCAAAATTCTCTGGACTCTGGGGAGGTACCAGCGGATTGGAAAGCAGCTAATGTAACGCCTCTGTTTAAAAAAGGGGCAGACAAAAGGCAGGTAACTATAGGCCGGTTAGTTTAACATCTATAGTGGGGAAAATTCTGGAAGCTATCATTAAGGAAGAAATAGCAGGACATCTAGATCGGAATAGTGCAATCAAGCAGACACAATATGGATTCATGAAGGGGAAATCATGTTTAACTAATTTACTGGAATTATTTGAGGATATAACGAGCATGGTGGATAGAGGTGTACCGATGGATATGGTGTATTTAGATTTCCGAAAGGCATTCGATAAGGTGCCACACAAAAGGTTACTGCAGAAGATAAAGGTATGCGGAGTCAGAAGAAATGTATTAGCATGGATCGAGAATTGGCTAGCTAACAGAAAGCAGAGAGTCGGGATAAATGGGCCCTTTTCAGGTTGGAAATCGGAGGTTAGTGGTGTGCCACAGGGATTGGTGCTGGGACCACAACTGTTTACAATATACATAGATGACCTGGAAGAGGGGACAGAGTGTAGCGTAACAAAATTTGCAGATGACACAAAGATTAGTGGGAAAGCGGGTTGTGTAGAGGACACAGAGAGGCTGCAAAGAGATTTAGATAGGTTAAGTGAATGGGCTAAGATTTGGCAGATGGAATACAATGTCGGAAAATGTGAGGTCATCCACCTTGGGAAAAAAAAAACAGTAAAAGGGAATATTATTTGAATGGGGAGAAATTACAACATGCTGCGGTGCAGAGGGACCTGGGGGCCCTTGTGTATGAATCCCAAAAAGTTAGTTTGCAGGTGCAACAGGTAATCAGGAAGGCGAATGGAATGTTGGCCTTCATTGCGAGAGGGATGGAGTACAAAAGCAGGGAGGTCCTGCTGCAACTTTATAGGGTATTGGTGAGGCCGCACCTGGAGTACTGCGTGCAGTTTTGGTCACCTTTCTTAAGGAAGGTGATACTAGCTTTGGAGGGGGTACAGAGACGATTCACTAGGCTGATTCCGGAGATGAGGGGGTTACCTTAGGATGATAGATTGAGTAGACTGGATCTTTACTCGTTGGAGTTCAGAAGGATGAGGGGTGATCTTATAGAAACATTTAAAATAATGAAAGGGATAGACAAGATAGAGGCGGAGAGGTTGTTTCCACTGGTCGGGGAGACTAGAACTAGGGGGCACAGCCTCAAAGAACGGGGGAGCCAATTTAAAACCGAGTTGAGAAGGAATTTCTTCTCCCAGAGGGTTGTGAATCTGTGGAATTCTCTGCCCAAGGAAGCAGTTGAGGCTAGCTCATTGAATGTATTCAAATCACAGATAGATAGATTTTTAACCAATAAGGGAATTAAGGGTTATGGGGAGCGGGCGGGTAAGTGGAGCTGAGTCCACGGCCAGATCAGCCATGATCTTGTTGAATGGCGGAGCAGGCTCGAGGGGCTAGATGGCCTACTCCTGTTCCTAATTCTTATGTTCTTATGTTCTTATGTTCAATCTGCTGTGTGCAGTGACGAAAGGAATCTCATCCCCCTTCCACTGAGTGCATCAACACGATTATTCCCACCGTATGCTCCAGCAACAACTTATATTTATATAGCGCCTTTAACATAGTAAAACATTCCAAGGTGCTTCACAGAAGCGTTATCAAATAAAATTTGACACTGAGCCACATAAGGAGATATTAGGCCTGATGACCAAAAGCTGGGTCAAAGAGGTAGGTTTTAAGGAGCGTCTTAAAGGAGGAAAGAGACGTAGAGAGGCGGAGAGGTTTAGAGAGGGAGTTCCAGAGTTTGGGGGGGGAGGGGTGCAGGGGGCAAGGCAACAGAAGGCACGGCCACCAATGGTTGAGTGATTATAATCAGGGATGCTCAAGAGGGCAGAATTTGAGGAGTGCAGAGATCTCGGGGGTATTGGGACTGGAGGAGATTACAGAGGTAGGGAGGGGCGAGGCCATGGAGGGATTTGAAAACAAGGGTGAGAATTTTAAAAGCGAGGCGTTGTTTAACCGGGACCCAATGTAGGTCAGCGAGCACAGGGGGTGATGGATGAGCAGGACTTGGTGCGAGCTAGGACACGTGCAGCTGAGTTTTGGGTCACCTCTAGTTTACGTAGGGAAGCCGGCCCGAGTGTGTTGGACTTGTTGGCTCCACGCAAGCAGGAAAGGAGTTGCTGTGTTCCTCAGCACTTGTACATCTATATTAGCACAGGCTCAATTCAATTATTGGAAGTTCTGGACTAACTAATTAATGGAGATAGTGGGAGAGAGTGCGCGTGTATAAGGAACTGCATGAGAATGAGTGAAGAGACATTTCTGCCTCCCATATCTCCTTAGCTCCCAGATCCCTGGCTCCCTCCATCCCCTCGCAGACCTGTGGCCCAAGGTTCAGCTCTCTCAACCCTCCAGAGGTCGATAGATTTTTGAATATTAAGTTAATTAAGGGATATGGGGAACAGTGCAGGAAAGTGGAGTTGAGGTCGAAGATCAGCCATGATCTTATTGAATGGTGGAGCAGGCTCGAGGGGCCGAATGGCCGACTCCTGCCCCTAATTCTTATGGTCTCCGTCCAGTGAGGGATTTATGATTAATTAGTCACAATGGTGAGTGAACGTTCTCTATAAACATACTGGATGTGGTCAGTCTTTGAAGGTGACGCTCAGCTGTTCCTGTGGATTAACTTTCTGCACAATGCTACTTTGGATCAGGGTGGAAATAGAGAAAGACACTGAGCCCATCTGAGGGCCACAGGAGATGATCAGCATTCTGTCAGCAGATGCATGACAAAGTGCGTCACTATTGGCACTGACCTTGCGGAGTTTGATTCATACACTTTTTTTTTTGTTCATCGTATGTGGATGTTGCCGGCAAGGCCGGAATTTATTGCACGGCCCTAATTGCCCTCGAGAAGGTGGTGGTGAGCTGCCTTCTTGAATACAACCGAGTGGCTTACTGGGGCATTTCAGAGGGGCAGTTAAGAGTCAGCCACATTGCTGTGGGTCTGGAGTCAGGCATAGGCCAGAGCGGGTAAGGGCAGCAGATTTCCTTCCCTAAAAGGACATTAGTGAACCAGTTGGGATTTTACGACGATCCGTAACATGTAGTTTCCTGGTCGCCATTACTGATGTTGGCTTTTTATTCCAGATTCATGGGGATTTGAACTCACGTCCCCAGATCATTGGTCCAGGCTCTGGATTACTAGCTATGCTACCGTACCCAGCTTGGCAGCACGAGGGTCGCATGTCATTGGTGCTGACACCACCCTAGCGAGGTGAAAGCCCATGTCATTACCCAGAACGCAGCATTCCCGTAAC
This sequence comes from Pristiophorus japonicus, assembly GCF_044704955.1. NCBI lineage: Eukaryota > Metazoa > Chordata > Chondrichthyes > Pristiophoridae > Pristiophorus > Pristiophorus japonicus. Next base: position 15,748,626 of record NC_091977.1, on the reverse strand, counting down.
TATAGCAGGAAAGCAAAACGCGAACCACATACCTCCACATTCCGATTCTACCGACATGTATTTTATCTGCACTGGGCGTTCTATTGAACCATAAAATTTCTCTGTATCAGAGCAGTCGCTGAAAGGAAGAACATATAAAAGGGTTTTGCTAAACTCCATAAGAACATAAGAAATAGGAACAGGAGTTGGCCATTCAGCCCCTCGAACCTGCTCCGCCATTCAATACGATCATGGCTGATCTGATCATGGACTCAGCTCCATTTCCCTACCCGCTCCCCATAACTCTTTACTCCCTTATTGCTCAAAAATCTGTCTAGCTTTGTCTTAAATATATTCACTGACCCAGCCTCCACAGCTCTCTGTGGCAGAGAATTCCACAGATTTACAACCCTCAGAAGAAATTTCTCCTCATCTCAGTTTTAAATGGGCAGCCCCTTATTCCGAGACTACGTCCCCTAGTTTTAGTTTCCCCTATGAGTGGAAATATCCTCTCTGCATCCACCTTGTCGAGCCCCCTCATTACCTCCAGGTCACAGGCCCTACATCTGGATCTAGTCTGCCACAGCACCACTGGAGCTACCTCATCCCCTGTACCCCTTACTGTCAGCGACTCGTGGCCCCATTTCGATGAAGGATATGCATCTGAAACTTCAGCCTGTCTTTTATTTGAAGTTTTAGTTGTTGATAGACCTGTATTAGCTGGAGGTATTCTACCGTCAGTCAGGAAAAAAGCAATCAGCAGCTTTGATAATGAGCGAGTAACTAGAATCGGAACACTTTGCTACTTTTACATCGTTCGTTAATAGAAACATAGAAACATAGAAACATAGAAACATAGAAAATAGGTGCAGGAGTAGGCCATTCGGCCCTTCTAGCCTGCACCGCCATTCAATGAGTTCATGGCTGAACATTCAACTTCAGTACCCCATATTCCTGCTTTCTCGCCATACCCCTTGATCCCCCTAGTAGTAAGGACCTCATCTAACTCCTTTTTGAATATATTTAGTGAATTGGCCTCAACAACTTTCTGTGGTAGAGAATTCCACAGGTTCACCACTCTCTGGGTGAAGAAGTTCCTCCGCATCTCGGTCCTAAATGGCTTACCCCTTATCCTTAGACTGTGACCTCTGGTTCTGGACTTCCCCAACATTGGGAACATTCTTCCTGCATCTAACCTGTCTAACCCCGTCAGAATTTTAAATGTTTCTATGAGGTCCCCTCTCATTCTTCTGAACTCCAGTGAATACAAGCCCAGTTGATCCAGTCTTTCTTGATAGGTCAGTCCCGCCATCCCGGGAATCAGTCTGGTGAACCTTCGCTGCACTCCCTCAATAGCAAGAATGTCCTTCCTCAGGTTAGGAGACCAAAACTGTACACAATACTCCAGGTGTGGCCTCACCAATGTCCTGTACAACTGTAGCAACACCTCCCTGCCCCTGTACTCAAATCCCCTTGCTATGAAGGCCAACATGCCATTTGCTTTCTTAACCGCCTGCTGCACCTGCATGCCAACCTTCAATGACTGATGTACCATGACACCCAGGTCTCTTTGCACCTCCCCTTTTCCTAATCTGTCACCATTCAGATAATAGTCTGTCTCTCTGTTTTTACCACCAAAGTGGATAACCTCACATTTATCCACATTATACTTCATCTGCCATGCATTTGCCCACTCACCTAACCTATCCAAGTCGCTCTGCAGCCTCACAGCATCCTCCTCGCAGCTCACACTGCCACCCAACTTAGTGTCATCCGCAAATTTGGAGATACTACATTTAATCCCCTCATCTAAATCATTAATGTACAGTGTAAACAGCTGGGGCCCCAGCACAGAACCTTGCGGTACCCCACTAGTCACTGCCTGCCATTCTGAAAAGTACCCATTTACTCCTACTCTTTGCTTCCTGTCTGACAACCAGTTCTCAATCCATGTCAGTACACTACCCCCAATCCCATGTGCTCTAACTTTGCACATCAATCTCTTGTGTGGGACCTTGTCGAACGCCTTCTGAAAGTCCAAATATACCACATCAACTGGTTCTCCCTTATCCACTCTACTGGAAACATCTTCAAAAAATTCCAGAAGATTTGTCAAGCATGATTTCCCTTTCACAAATCCATGCTGACTTGGACCTATCATGTCACCTCTTTCCAAATGCACTGCTATGACATCCTTAATAATTGATTCCATCATTTTACCCACTACCGATGTCAGGCTGACCGGTCTATAATTCCCTGTTTTCTCTCTCCCTCCTTTTTTAAAAAGTGGGGTTACATTGGCTACCCTCCACTCTATAGGAACTGATCCAGAGTCAATGGAATGTTGGAAAATGACTGTCAACGCATCCACTATTTCCAAGGCCACCTCCTTAAGTACTCTGGGATGCAGTCCATCAGGCCCTGGGGATTTATCGGCCTTCAATCCCATCAATTTCCCCAACACAATTTCCCGGCTAATAAGGATTTCCCTCAGTTCCTCCTCCTTACTAGACCCCCCGACCCCTTTTATAACCGGAAGGTTGTTCGTGTCCTCCTTCGTGAATACCGAACCAAAGTACTTGTTCAATTGGTCCGCCATTTCTTTGTTCCCCGTTATGACTTCCCCTGATTCTGACTGCAGGGGACCTACGTTTGTCTTTACTAACCTTTTTCTCTTTACATATCAATAGAAACTTTTGCAATCCGTCTTAATGTTCCCTGCAAGCTTCTTCTCATACTCCATTTTCCCTGCCCTAATCAAACCCTTTGTCCTCCTCTGCTGAGTTCTAAATTTCTCCCAGTCCCCAGGTTCGCTGCTATTTCTGGCCAATTTGTATGCCACTTCCTTGGCTTTAATACTATCCCTGATTTCCCTTGATAGCCACGGTTGAGCCACCTTCCCTTTTTTATTTCTATGCCAGACAGGAATGTACAATTGTTGTAGTTCATCCATGCGGTCTCTAAATGTCTGCCATTGCCCATCCACAGTCAACCCCTTAAGTATCATTCGCCAATCCATCCCAGCCAATTCACGCCTCATACCTTCAAAGTTAGCCTTCTTTAAGTTCTGGACCATGGTCTCTGAATTAACTGTTTCATTCTCCATCCCAATGCAGAATTCCACCATATTATGGTCACTCTTCCCCAAGGGGCCTCGCACAACGAGATTGCTAATTAATCCTCTCTCATTACATAACACCCAGTCTAAGATGGCCTCCCCCCTAGTTGGTTCCTCGACATATTGGTCTAAAAAACCATCCCTTATGCACTCCAGAAAATCCTCCTCCACCGTATTGCTTCAACTCTTGTTTATTTCATATAATAACGCAGGACAGAAGGCCATTCGGCCCATCGTGCCTGTGCCGGCTCTTTGAAAGAGCATTCCGATTAGTCCCGCTCCCCTCTGCTCTTGCCCAACAGCCAGCAGATTCCTGCTTTCGAAGTATTTATGGGCTGAATTTTTGCCACCATTCTGTACTATTTTCTTTGGAGCAGACTAAAATCTGCAAGTTTCACCAAAGTTTCTGCACCACTCTAAAGTAGATACGTCCGATATTTTTAGTTCCCGATTATTTTACGTCACTGCTAGGTGCACCATTTCTGGCCATTTAGGCGAGTTTGGCCAAGTATGCGTTTTTTCTAAAACGGCGCACTGCACCCTTCTGAAAAACCTTCTCTACACTTTCGGAAATCGTCGCAGAGAAGACGCCATTGTTTCAGCAGAGCTGAAGACACGGCACCGGTGGGAGGGGGGGGGGGGGGGAGGGCTGGGGAGGGGGGCTTTCGGCCCGGGATAGGTACGGGGTCCTTTTGGCCCGGGATAGGTACGGGGCCCTATCGGCCTGGGACAGGTGTGGGCCGGTGCAGGGTCCTTTCGGCCCGGGATAGGTACGGGGTCCTTTTGGCCCGGGATAGGTACGGGGCCCTTTCGGCCCGGGATAGGTGTGGGATGGTGCAGGGTCCTTTCGGCCCGGGACAGGTGTGGGCCGGTGCAGGGTCCTTTCGGCCCGGGATAGGTACGGGGTCCTTTTGGCCCGGGATAGGTACGGGGCCCTTTCGGCCCGGGACAGGTGTGGGCCGGTGCAGGGTCCTTTCGGCCCGGGACAGGTGTGGACCGGTGCAGGGTCCTTTCGGCCTGGGATAGGTACGGGGTCCTTTTGGCCCGGAATAGGTACGGGGCCCTTTCGGCCCGGGACAGGTGTGGACCGGTGCAGGGTTCTTTCGGCCCGGGATAGGTACGGGGTCCTTTTGGCCCGGGATAGGTACGGGGCCCTTTCGGCCTGGGACAGATGTGGGCCGGTGCAGGGTCCTTTCGGCCCGGGATAGGTGTGGGCCGGTGCAGGGTGCTTTTGGTATGAGACTGTAGTGATGAAAAAAATCTATAAATGCTAAAATAAAGGAATTTCATATTGTTTCATTTATTGAGATTTCAGTCCGTTGTCCCAAGTCTCACTGGGTGATCTATTTTACAAAGGAGAAATGTTTTATTTGTGCCTCGGCCCTTCAGTGTGCCCCTCGTAACCCTGGCAACTTCAGTTTTGCAGCACAGACTTTAAGCTCCACCCACAGAGTTCAAGGACAATCTGCACCACTCCAAAATGAAAGGTTATGCCGGCGAAACTTGCAACTTTTTTTTTGCCGCAGTCGGGCCACTAAATAAAAACTCGGCAAAAAAAGTCCATGTGGACTTTTGGGCCCATAACTCCTTTTTGAAAATTATTAAATCTACTTCTACCAGGCCGTAGATTCCAGATCACAACAGCTCACTGCATAGGCCCGACATCCTTCCTAAGGTGTGGTTCCCAGAATTGGACACAATACTCTAGCTCGGGCCGAACCAATGATTTATAAAAGGTTCTCTCTGTTCCTTCATTAAAATTGTACTATTTAATTTATACCACCTCTCCTCATTTTTCTTTCAAAGATGCATCACTTCACACTGATCTGCACCTGCCTTGTGTCCGTCTATGTCCTTCTGAAATCTGCAACTACCCTCCTCACTGTTTACTGCAAGCTTTGTGCAATCTACCAAAATTGCCTGGAGTCCGAAGAGGTCCCAACGGATTGCAAAATTGCAAATGTAACGCCCCTATTTAAAAAAGGAGGGAGACAGAAAGCAGGACGCTATAAACCTAGTTAGCCTAACGTCTGTCGTTGGGAAAATGCTGGAATCCATTATTAAGGAAGCAGTAGCAGGACATTTAGAAAATCATAATGCAGTCAAACAGAGTCAGCATGGGAAATCACGTTTGACAAATTTGCTGGAGTTCTTTGAGGATGTAATGAGCAGGGTGGATAAAGGGGAACCAGTGGATGTGGTGTATTTAGATTTCTAGAAGGCATTCGATAAGGTGCCACATAGAAGGTTACTACACAAGATAAGAGCTCATGGGGTTGGGTTAGCATGGATTTTATTGAATGGCGGAGCAGGCTCGAGGGCCCAAATGGCCCACTCTTCCTCCTTTCTTATGTTCTTTCTGGACTGACTGTGAGATCAGCACACAATGAGTTTAAAGTTAAGCTTTCTGATGGAGCGTGAGTGTAAATTGGGTAAGGGGAATTTTGAGCAAAGATATCTTCACAGAAAAGTAAAAATAGTAGAATGTGTGAGAGTCAGTCAGCCATATCTGTAATGGTCTGGAATGTGGCAGTTAGGTCACGTGTGTTTATAGCATTATAAAAGATGGGAAGAGTTTTATCACAGCAATAAAACAATTCCGACTGTTAAGTATATGTTTGTTGCGTTTATGTCGTTATTCTGTTGGCATTTTTATGTATCTTTGATGTCCTATGATTTATTGGCAGAATGCATGGAATCTCGTGATCAAAGATGAAAATTGGTGTAAGAAATTAAAGGGGACACTGTTGAGCCGCTCACACTGGAATGGTGGATAGTGTGTGTCTCAGTAGCTCGCTCCCATACTGGAAAGGTGTGGTAGTATGGAAAGACCTGAGCTCTCCTACTGGTTTTGAGTAGTATGAAGAGACTTGTGCACTCTTACTGGCTGTGGACAGTGTGAGGTTTCAATAAAGGCCTGACCCTGCATCACTACAACGGAGTGCGGCGATCTGGTGTTTAAAGTAGCAAAACAAAAAAGAACACGACTGCAATCCAACAATGGCCAATTTGCACACAGCAAGTTCCCATAAACAAGCTCAATGACCAGGTCATCTTTTTTTAAGTGCCGTTGATTCAGGGATAAATATTGATCAGAATAATGCTACGGAATCTTGTGTGTCCACCTGAGAGGACAGACAGGGCCTCAGTTTAACATTTCCCCTGAAAGGCAGCTCCTCTGACAGACCAGCACTCCTTCAGTACAGCAGTGAAGTGTCGGCTAGGTTAAGTGCACAAATCTCTTCCTGACTCAGAGTCCATAAGAAATAGGAACAGGAGCAGGCCACTTGGCCCCTCGAGCCTGCTCCGCCATTCAATAAGGTCATGGCTGATCTGATCTTGGCCTCAACTCCACTTCCCTGCCCGTTCCCCATAATCCTTCACTCCCCCTGTCATTCAAGAATCGGTCTGTCTCCACCTTGAATATATTCAATGACCCAGCCCCACTGCTCTCTGGGGTAGAGAATTCCAAAGATTCACAACCCTCGGAGAGAAGGAATTCTTTCTCACCTGCGTCTTAAAATGGGTGACCCCTTATTCTGAAACTATGGCCCCTAGTTCTAGATTCCACCACGAGGGGAAACATCCTCTCAGCATCTACCCTGTCGAGCCCTCTCAGAATCTTATACGTCTCAATAAGATCACCTCTCCTGCTTCTAAACTCCAATAAGCATAGGCCCAACCTGCTCAACCTTTCTTCATAAGGCAACCCCCTCATCTCAGGTATCCAGAGTGCTAGCACTGAGCCACGGCTAACACTGAACAAAGCACAAGGGAATTTCATTGGCTTTGGGATTTCCTGAGGTCATGAAAGGCTTTGTAGTAAGCCAGTCAGTCTTTCTTTCTTTCCCAATAACTCCAATTACGGCAACGACTCTGAGCTTAATTTCTTACTGAATTGTGTGTTTTTCCCCCCTCTCTTCTCTTCACCTTTTTCCATCAAATGTTGGCCCCTCCTCTCCTCAAGGTACTGCTCAATGAATACGGCTCAATGCACTAGCTCCCTTCGTGGCCATGTATGAGGCTAAGCTGCGAACATCAATAGGCCATTCCACTTGGGAGGCAGCACAGCAGCGAGGAGCCAGATCCTGTCCTCACTCAGTGCCCTTTCATATTGGAGGAATTGGGATAATGGCCGGGAGATGGAACCTGGGCTGGGATTACGCCTTACTGGCCCACAGGCGATGAGGACGATTAAGACATCCCCCCACTGCTGCCCTGGCCAAGGATCAAAACTGATGCACAAATGAAAATCGACTTATAAGAAAGACGTATATTTATATAGCGCTTTTCAAGACCACTGGACGTCTCAAAGCACCTTACAGCCAATCAAGTACTTTGTGAAGTGTAGTCACTGTTGTAATGTGGGAAACATGACAGCCAATTTGTGCACAGCAAGCTCCCACAAACAACAATGTGATAATGCCCAGATAATCTGTTGTAGTTGTTATAAAAATGCAGACTATAGATATACTCTGTGCAGTCACTGTATAGTTGCACAAGATGGAGATTTGTTACCTGATACACTATCAATAAGGTTTACACTGTGTATATACTATGCTGGCACCACTAGAGGATGCAACTGGTGGAGACCGGGGTTTCCTGACCCTGTGGCAGAGGCTGTCCACCAGAGGGCACTGTGGTGGGAGACCTGAGGGTTACCTGCATAGGTGTGCAGGGCCCAGTATAAAAGGCTGCCCACCATGCTTGTGCCTCACTCTGGAGTTAGAAAATAAAGGACCAAGGTCGCTACAGTTTGAGTACAACACATTGCCTCGTGGAGTCATTCATAAATACATTACAGACATAACAGTAGTGATGTTGATTGAGGGATAAATATTGGCCAGGACACCGGGGATAACTCTCCTGCTCTTCTTCAAAATAGTGCCATGGGATCTTTTAAGGCCATCTGAGAGAGCAGCTGGGGCCTCATAGAAAATATAGAAACATAGAAAATAGGTGCAGGAGTAGGCCATTCGGCCCTTCGAGCCTGCACCGCCATTCAATAAGATCATGGCTGATCATTCCCTCAGTACCCCTTTCTTGCTTTCTCTCCATACCCCTTGATCCCCTTAGCCGTAAGGGCCATATCTAACTCCCTCTTGAATATATCAAATGAACTGGCATCAACAACTCTCTGCGGCAGGAAATTCCACAGGTTAACAACTCTCTGAGTGAAGAAGTTTCTCCTCATCTCAGTCCTAAATGGCCTACCCCTTATCCTAAGATTATTTCCCCTGGTTCTGGACTTCCCCAACATCGGGAACATTCTTTCCGCATCTAACCTGTCCAGTCCCGTCAGAATCTTATACGTTTCTATGAGATCCCCTCTCATCCTTCTAAACTCCAGTGAATAAAGGCCCAGTTGATCCAGTCTCTCCTCATATGACAGTCCAGCCATCCTTGGAATCAGTCTGGTGAACCTTCGCTGCACTCCCTCAATAGCAAGAACGTCCTTCCTCAGATTAGGAGACCAAAACTGAACACAATATTCCAGGTGAGGCCTCACTAAGGCCCTGTACAACTGCAGTAAGACATCCCTGCTCCAATACTCAAACCCCCTAGCTATGAAGGCCAACATACCATTTGCCTTCTTCACCGCCTGCTGTACCTGCATGCCCACTTTCAGTGACTGATGAACTATGACACACAGGTCTCGTTCCTAATCTGCCGCTATTCAGATAATATTCTGCCTTCGTGTTTTTGCCCCCAAAATGGATAACCTCACATTTATCCACATTATATTGCATCTGCCATGCATTTGCCCACTCACCTAACCTGTCCAAGTCACCCTGCAGCCTCTTAGCGTCCTCCTCACAGCTCAAACCTCCACCCAGTTTAGTGTCATCCGCAAACTTGGAGATATTACACTCAATTCCTTCATCTAAATCGTTAATGTATATTGTAAAGAGCTGGGGTCCCAGCACTGAGCCCTGCAGCACTCCACTAGTCACTGCCTGCCATTCTGAAAAGGACCCGTTTATCCCGACTCTCTGCTTCCTGTCTGTCAACCAGTTCTCAATCCATGTCAATACATTACCCTCAATACCATGTGCTTTGATTTTGCACACCAATCTCTTGTGCAGCACCTTGTCAAAAGCCTTTTGAAAGTCCAAATACACCACATCCACTGGTTCTCCCTCGTCCACTCTGCTAGTTACATCCTCAAAAAATTCCAGAAGATTCGTCAAGCACGATTTCCCTTTCATAAATCCATGGTGACTTGGTCCAATCCTGTCACTGCTTTCCAAATGCGCTGCTATTTCATCCTTAAATGATTGATTCCAACATTTTCCCCACTACTGATGTCAGGCTAACCGGTCTATAATTACCCGTTTTCTCTCTCCCTCCTTTTTTAAAAAGTGGTGTTACATTAGCTACCTTCCAGTCCATAGGAACTGATCCAGAATCAATAGACTGTTGGAAAATGATCACCAATGCATCCACTATTTGTAGGGCCACTTCCTTTAAGTACTCTGGGATGCAGACTATCAGGCCCCAGGGATTTATAGGCCTTCAATCCCATCAATTTCCCTAACAAAATTTTGCAGCTAATAAGGATATCCTTCAGTTCCTCCTTCTCACTAGACCCACTCGGTTTAACTTCTCCTCCGAAAGCCAGCACCTCCGACAGTGCAGCACTCCCTCAGCACTGCACTATCTAGATTTATGTGCTCAAGTTTCTGGAGTGGGACTTGAACCCACGACCTTCTGATTCAGAGGTGAGAGTGCGACCCACTGAGCCACAGCTGACACTGATGAGCTGGAAGTACTGAAAGTCGTCAGTGGGCAAGAGATTGTTCAAACCTAAACAAAGATTTGTGCCGATGAAGGAGATAATAATTCAAAATGATTATTTGTATCTATAGAAAATGATTTTTTTCTCTTATAATATAGTTGAGAAATTATCTCAGTAATGGGGTACCTCAGATTTCCTTGCGAGTCCGTTTTCTCATGGTAACAATCGATTTCTTTTCGCAAAACCATCATCCACTTCTGAAAGGAACAGTAACAGAGGAGGATCAGACCAATTTGCATCTGCACCAATGAACCATGGAGACTGTGGGAAGGAATAACAACCAAGCCTCTCACCCTTTCCCGCTAACCTGGACATCCATTTGGCACACTGAATGCCACGTACATTGTCTTATCTCTTCAAACCCTGGTACCGGAGGGGCAATACATCGTTCGAGAATGGAAGCTGGGGGTTGTATCCTTTCTGTCCCATTCTCCTCCCACACTATCCATCCTGTCTAAACAGAGATGTCATATGGCAAAGAACGGAGAGGCTGCATAATTAACATGGAGCTAGGAAACTCGGACTGCAACTGCCTTTATCAATATTTTGAATATTTTCCAAACCTGTGTCAGCATTCTCTCTATCGTGGAGCTGCTGATGTCACAGGACTATACAGCAGAGGAGACCATTTGGCCCACGCGTCTGTATCTGCTCTGGGAAAGAATGGCCGATTTCCTTTCATTCGGAGAGAAGCGTTTTTCAGACGAGCTCATTCCTGCCCTCAGACAGCATCCACGCACACCTCACACTTCCAGTGGGGCTGTTGGATAGTGAGCCGGAGCAGGAACCCTGTCCAATCCCACCTCACCCCCCTCTCCTTGTACTTGTATTGAGTGATACAGTGGCTGAACACAGAGTTGCAAAGGGTTGGAGCAGCTCACCCAGCGAAAGGGCCAATCACGAAAAGAATGAACCAACACAGGGGCTGGAAAATAATAATTCAGAAATTTGTACCACATTCTGAATTGGAGTTGCCATTTTTGGTCAGTTCAAGGGTTTATTTTGCCCAGCCCCACCCTTACTTTTCAGTATTATTTTCTCTGTGACTCTGCCATTAACGCAGCCAGCCACAAGGAGGTACTGCACATGACAAAAAGCCTTCCGCCCCACCTTTCCATCTCCTGAGAGATGTTACTCTTTGCTACAGTTTCCCAGGTACTAATTGTCCACCAGTAGCTCACACACCTAGCTATTTATGTGCGAACATTGACACACATGCACGCACATAACTGCCGGTAAAGGTCGCTGGAAAGTGATATGGTGTGGGAGCACCGACTGATGTCCCTCTCCTCAACCTGGTGGCATTGTATCGGCTATTCCCATCACCCCTGTGCGAATTCAGCTAATTCAGCACTGGACTCTCCCGGGATAGGTACAGCGCGGGGTTAGATACAGAGTAAAGCTCCCTCTATTCTGTCCCGTCATACATCCCAGGGCAGATACAGCACGGGGTAGATACAGAGTAAAGCTCCCTCTACACTGTCCCATCACACACTCCCAGGGCAGGTATAGCACGGGTTAAATACAGAGTAAAGCTCCCTCTACACTGTCCCATCAAACACTCCCAGGGCAGGTATAGCACGGGTTAAATACAGAGTAAAGCTCCCTCTACACTGTCCCATCACACACTCCCAGGGCAGGTATAGCACGGGTTAAATACAGAGTAAAGCTCCCTCTACACTGTCCCATCACACACTCCCAGGGCAGGTATAGCACGGGTTAAATACAGAGTAAAGCTCCCTCTACACTGTCCCGTCATACATCCCAGGGCAGGTACACAGTGGAAGACACAAAAACCATGCCAAAAATTGCTGGTCATGGGAATGTGGGAAGGGAGGACCTTGAGACAATCACTATCACCAGGGAGGTAGTGCTGGACAGGCTTAATGGGACTCAAGGTAGACAAGTCCCTTGGTCCTGATGAAATGCATCCCAGGGTATTAAAAGAGATGGCGGAAGTTATAGCAGATGCATTCGTTATAATCTACGAAAATTCTCTGGACTCTGGGGAGGTACCAGCGGATTGGAAAGCAGCTAATGTAACGCCTCTGTTTAAAAAAGGGGGCAGACAAAAGGCAGGTAACTATAGGCCGGTTAGTTTAACATCTGTAGTGGGGAAAATGCTTGAAGCTATCATTAAGGAAGAAATAGCGGGACATCTAGATAGGATAGTGCAATCAAGCAGACGCAGCATGGATTCATGAAGGGGAAATCATGTTTAACTAATTTACTGGAATTCTTTGAGGATATAACAAGCATGGTAGATAGATGTGTACCGATGGATGTGGTGTATTTAGATTTCCAAAAGGCATTCAATAAGGTGCCACACAAAAGGTTACTACAGAAGATAAAGGTACGCGGAGTCAGAGGAAATGTATTAGCATGGATCGAGAATTGGCTGGCTAACAGAAAGCAGAGAGTTAGGATAAATGGGTCCTTTTCGGGTTGGAAATCAGTGGTTAGTGGTGTGCCACAGGGATCGGTGCTGGGACCACAACTGTTTACAATATACATAGTTGACCTGGAAGAGGGGACAGAGTGTAGTGCAACAAAATTTGCAGATGACACAAAGATTAGTGGGAAAGTGGGTTGTGTAGAGCATACAGAGAGGCTGCAAAGAGATTTAGATAGATTAAGCGAATGGGCAGATGGAATATAATGTCGGAAAATGTGAGGTCATCCACCTTGGGAAAAAAAAATAAAAGGGAATATTATTTGAATGGGGAGAAACATACTGCGGTGCAGAGGGACCTGGGGGTCCTTATGCATGAATCCCAAAAAGTTAGTTTGCAGGTGCAGCAGGTAATCAGGAAGGCGAATGGAATGTTGGCCTTCATTGCGAGAGGGATGGAGTACAAAACAGGAAGGTCCTGCTGCAACTGTACAGGGTATTGGTGAGGCCGCACCTGGAGTACTGGGTGCAGTTTTGGTCACCTTACTTAAGGAAGGATATACTAGCTTTGGAGGGGGTACAGAGACGATTTACTAGGCTGATTCCGGAGATGAGGGGGTTACCTTATGATGATAGATTGAGTAGACTGGGTCTTTACTCGTTGGAGTTCAGAAGGATGAGGGGTGATCTTATAGAAACATTTAAAATAATGAAAGGGATAGACAAGATAGAGGCAGAGAGGTTGTTTCCACTGGTCGGGGAGACTAGAACTAGGGGGCACAGCCTCAAAATACGGGGGAGCCAATTTAAAACCGAGTTGAGAGGGAATTTCTTCTCCCAGAGGGTTATGAATCTGTGGAATTCTCTGCCCAAGGAAACAGTTGAGGCTAGCTCATTGAATGTATTCAAATCACAGATAGATAGATTTTTAACCAATAAGGGAATTAAGGGTTACGGGGAGCGGGCGGGTAAGTGGAGCTGAGTCCACGGCCAGATCAGCCATGATCCTTTTGAATGGCGGAGCAGGCTCGAGGGGCTAGATGGCCTACTCCTGATCCTAATTCTTATGTTTTTATGTTCTTATGTACAGCACGGAGTTAGATACAGAGTAAAGCCCCCTCTACACTGTCCCCTCAAACACTCCCAGGGCAGTATAACACAGGTTAGATACAGAGTAAAGCGCCCTCTACACTGTCCCGTCATATATCCCAGGGTAGGTACAGCACGGGGTTAGATACAAAGTAAAGCTCTCTCTACAATGTCCCATCAAACACTCCCAGGCCAGGTACAGCATGGGGTTAGATACAGAGTAAAGCGCCCTCTACACTGTCCCGTCATATATCCCAGGATAGGTACAGCACGGGGTTAGATACAGAGTAAAGCTCTCTCTACAATGTCCCATCAAACACTCCCAGGCCAGGTACAGCACGGGGTTAGATACAGAGTAAAGCTCTCTCTACAATGTCCCATCAAACACTCCTAGGGCAAGTACAGCACGGATTAGATACAGAGTAAAGCTCTACACTGTCCCATCAAACACTACCAGAGTTTCCTCTTGTACTGAGCAGGATTACTATTGCAACAACACATCATCAGTAGGGTAAAAGTAACCTGTCTCACGACGGTCTAATCCCAGCTCACGTTCCCTATCTGACCTTCCCCCTCCTTGGCCCAGGGGCCAATTTTACCTCCACTCAGGCACTTAATCAATTCCACAGTCTCTAAACCTGAGCCACATTTAACCCAGATGACCAACTGCTGACTCAAATTGTTCACCAGATACCACATTTATTTCGTCTTACAGGTTTAACCCTGGCTGGTTGGATTTCCCGGGCCTCGGGAAACCCGGCCGTTAAAGGGAGGCGCAGACTGCTGCGTGCAAAAGGTTACATGCCTTTGCAGCACTGCTTGTGGGCCAGGAGAGCAGGAGAGCTACCAGCAGCTCCCCCAAAGCTTCGCTTCTTCTCTGCCGTCGGACCCCGCCTCTCACCATCGGACTCCCTCCTCAATTGATAGACCCCTGCAGATCGGGGATCCAACCTCCTCTCCCCGCCCCCCCCCTCAAACCTGGGATCTGACACCCCCCTCCCCCCCCCCGGATCAGACCTCCCACCTCCCATCGGGATATGACCACTCCCACTAACCCAGCTGCAGGCTCCCTACCTACTCCTACAGCTGTGCCCCGCCCCTCCCCAGAGTGGGAGCCAAGCCTGTCAAAACTCCATAGCACGAGGGGTTTCCCCACCAAAACACACCCACCCCCACTTACGCAATCTGCCCCAGTCGATATCGGGCTGTTATGTAATGATGTGTGTATCGTCCCAGTACCTTAAATGTAATGTAAGTACTATGCCACACCACAGAGGGCGCTGCGGTGGGAAACCCTGGTCGTACCTGTAACAAAGGCTATATAAGGCTGACCACCACACCTGGGAGGCACTCTGGAGCTGAACAATAAAGGACGAAGGTCACAACAGTTAGACTTACACCAGACCGTGTGGAGTCAGTGATTTGTGTGCCACATACACCACATTGGCGACTAGGAAGTGGACGAACTCCACGCAACCATGGCTACTCTGGGCTCGCTAAAGGATTTTACCGTGGGCAATGATTGGGAGGCCTTTACGGAAAGGCTCGAGTACTACTTCACAGCAAATGACCTGACGGAGAACACATACGCAATGAGAGAGAAGCGTAAGGCGATATTGCTCTCCAGTTGTGGAGATGAGGTTTACTGTCTCGTCAGGGATTTCCTGGCACCTGGGAGCGCCAGGGACAAGTCATACGAGGAGCTGACTGAACTCATTCGTGACCAGTTGAAACCGAAGGAGAGCATCCTCATGGCCAGATACAAATTTTACCATCACTGCAGACCTGAGGGTCAGGATGTCACCAAATATGCTGCGGACCTCAGGAGACTCGCGGCGCCGTGTGATTTTGGGGCACACCTTGACGAGGCTTTGCGGGACGTTTTCGTTATGGGGATTGGCCATGAGGGCCTCCTTCACAAGCTGTTGGCCACGGAACTCACAGTCACTCTGACAAAGGCCATCGCCATCAGCGGGGCACATATGACCTCGACTTGCAGCACCAAGCAAATAATCCACACAGTCTCGAACCCGGCAGGCACTGTCCACAGGATAGCGCCCACCACGGACAAAACTGCAGAACGTGGCTCTGCCCGGGGCAGAGAGCACGGACCTCGGGGTCCTGGAACTCAGAGTCCGCCGAGGGGGGCCAATCAAGCAGCACCATGCTGGCGTTGTGGAGGAAGCCATGGGGCTCACCGGTGCAGGTTTGCGGAGTACACGTGCAATACCTACCACGTTAAAGGCCACCTTCAGCGTATGTGTAAAAGAAATCGGACTCACCATGTGGCTGAGGAGATGGGGGATGATCCACTGTTCAGCGAGGAGCAGGTAAAAGAAGATGAGGTGTTGGGACTGCACACGTGTACCGACGATTCGCCCCCAGTGATAAGTGAAGTAAAAATCAACGGAGTCCCAGTGAGTATGGAAGTGGACACGGGCTCGGGTCCATCGTTGATGAGTCGGAGAACTTTTGATAAACTGTGGATTAACCCAGCTGCACGACCCAAGCTGGTCCCGGTCACGGTGAAGCTGCGAACTAATACCTGTTCTCGGCAGAGCGGAGGTGCAGGTATCTCACGGGGAGGAGGTGCACGGTTTATCTTTGTGGGTCGTTGCAGGCGATGGGCCGACACTCCTCGGCCGGAGGTGGATGGGGACGGTCTGTGGGAGCTGGGAAGACTTCATCACTCCACAGGCTGCTGCTCCCCGGGGTGCTGCTGTGCCCCGGGTCCCCAGAGAGTAGCGCCGACCGAGCTGGAGCTGCAGCCTCAATCCCCCCACAGGCAAGTCCCAGGCCCGGACCTCACACAGAGACCCTGCAGCCTCAATCCACCCACAGGCAAGTCCCAGGCCTGGACCTCACACAGAGACCCTGCAGCCTCAATCCACCCACAGGCAAGCCCCAGGCCCGGACCTCACCCAGAGACCCTGCAGCCTCAATCCACCCACAGGCAAGTCCCAGGCCTGGACCTCACACAGAGACCCTGCAGCCTCAATCCACCCACAGGCAAGTCCCAGGCCCGGACCTCACACAGAGACCCTGCAGCCCCAGCCCCCACAGGCAAGTCCCAGGCCCGGACCTCACACAGAGACCCTGCAGCCTCAATCCACCCACAGGCAAGTCCCAGGCCCGGACCTCACTCAGAGACCCTGCAGCCTTAATCCCCACAGGCAAGCCCCAGGCCCGGACCTCACACAGAGACCCTGCAGCCCCAGCCCCCACAGGCAAGTCCCAGGCCCGGACCTCACACAGAGACCCTGCAGCCCCAGCCCCCACAGGCAAGTCCCAGGCCCAGACCTCACACAAAGACCCTGCAGCCCCAGCCCCCACAGGCAAGTCCCAGGCCCGGACCTCACACAGAGACCCTGCAGCCTCAGCCCCCACAGGCAAGCCCCAGGCCCGGACCTCACACAGAGATCCTGCAGCCTCAGCCCCCACAGGCAAGTCCCAGGCCCGGACCTCACACAGAGACCCTGCAGCCCCAGCCCCCACAGGCAAGTCCCAGGCCCGGACCTCACACAGAGACCCTGCAGCCCCAGCCCCCACAGGCAAGTCCCAGGCCCGGACCTCACACAGAGACCCTGCAGCCCCAGCCCCCACAGGCAAGCAGCCCTGCACAGAGGGGCCTAGTGGGGGGGGAAGTGAGCCGGCGGGGCGCTGCGGGCAGGGTGCTGAGGGATCCAGGGGCCGGCGGTTCGGAAGGGCCCCGCAGAGAAAGAGGCCGTTGGGCGGGCCCCGAGGAGCTGGTAGCGCCGGGTGGCGGCAACAGCTGGGGGTCGGCGGCCATGGCAGCTGCGGGGGATGCGGCAAGTGCGGCCGCTGGAGAGGCGGCAAGTCAGGTGGCAGCGGAGGGGAGCGGAGGCTGCGACGGCGGAGGGCATTCGGAGCGGCGGAGAAGAAGATGGCGGCGGCATCGTGTCGGAGCTGCAGAGCATCAAAGATGGTGGCGCCCAAGGCGAAGCCTCGTGGAATCCTCCTGCATCAAAGATGGCGCCTTAAAGAGCAAATGCACCCGGGAGTCTTAAAAGGGCCTTACAAAGAGGTGGTCCCCACAAAGGACTTCTGTTTGGCAGAGCGAGTCTAAAATGAGCTATGTTAATGTGAGATAGTGAATTTATAATAAGAATTACTTTTTTTATGCTGAATGGCCACTGTATTTGTATAAAATAATGGATGAAGCACAATTAATGATAATGGCTAACAAGGAAATCAAGGTTCCGATTCCAGTCAATAACCAGTTAATGTATCAGATAAAATGTACCATACTAACGCACTGTCTATGCCCACCCGCCTTCTGTTGGACAAGTGTGATGTTATGTAATGATGTGTGTATCGTTGTCCTGCGTCCAGGTGGGGGGGGGGGGGGGGCGGAAGGTGATGTTATGTAATGATGTGTGTATCGTCCCAGTATCTTAAATGTATTGTAAGTACTATGCCACACCACAGAGGGCGCTGCGGTGGGAAACCCTGGTAGTATCTGTAACAAGGGCTATATAAGGCTGACCACCACACCTGGGAGGCACTCTGGAGCTGAACAATAAAGGACGAAGGTCACAGCAGTTAGACTTACACCAGACCGTGTGGAGTCAGTGATTTGTGTGCTACATACACCACAGGGGCCTATGAATGTGTTTGTCATGTATGTACATGCTGTTTGTAGCCACCAGATGGTGTCATTGTTGGAGGCCACTGAGCAGCACGCACATGGTGCTGCTCTGGTATAAAAGGCCAGCCATGTTGTGAGTCAGGCACTTTGGGCCTAAATGAAGCAGAAGCAGGGTTGTACCTTGCTTAGTTAAACAATACTCAGTTTGAACCTTTATTGCATACATAACAGTGTTTTACTGCTCAATTAGCGTGGCAGTATTGTGTGATCATTTGCAGAACATGACTGAGTGTTCAGACGTATTTAGTTCCAGGATTATCCACAAGTAGACTTGTTGGTATTATACTTGGTGTACTTTAACTTTTAACAAAATACTCGTACTAGAGGGTTTTTTCAATTTCCCTTTCCCTAATTGAACCAGTTGCTATTTTTTTAAGGAGTAGTCACTCCAAAGTTGATAATGAAAATAGGTGATCAATAAAACTAAATGAAAGCATCAGGGTCTTTTTAATGTTTCATTTTCAGTCATGCTCACAATCAACAGATCGTCTCCAAATTCAGCCTGTTTTTTTGGGGGGGGGGGGGGAGGAGGCTGTAACTATGTGCAGGACGTGCAAAATAACTGGAGAAACACCACCCCTTCCCCCCCACCACCACCTGCCAAAAAAGAGATCCCAGGTTTTTAAATCGGTAGTAAAACTGACTTTGATGGTTCTCAATTCTAATTTACACAACAATACAAATCGTCGGATGCGAACAGCCTGATTTATTTTGTTGGGCGGGGGAGCAGTGGGGTTCAAGTAAACTTTTGCACCGAGACATGTTGTTGCAGTCAGAACAGGAAACAAAAGTAATGCTACATGATCCAGCATTCCGTCTACTGGGCCATGCGCGTGCATCTCGTCAGTGAGGTGAACAAACGTGTGAGAACTGACCCATTTTCATAAAGGTCATGCACATTGCTCTGCGCAGCAGTTCATCCGGTTAAACCTGTCTGTCAGTTCCCTCTGCCCCAGTTAGTATGTACAGACAGGGACTTCTGTCAGCTATCGTGCCTCTCTGCCCGTTGCAACTTTCTTCCTCAATCACTTGCTTACCGCTCTCCCTGCCTTCAAATGCCTGCTAAAAAGCAGCCTTTGTGGAGGGGGCCACTGTTTTTGAAATTGTCCTTCATGAGTTTTGGAGCGGTGTCCGGGACTGCTCCACCCGTTTCCCCAACAATTGGAATTCTAGGTTTTATGTATGGCCTTATGCTGTCTGTATGTCCTGTGAGCCTGTACCCCCAACTCTCCCTCCTCTGGGACAGCACTGAGCAATGGTAACACGCACACACAGACAGACAGAGACACACAGACAGACAGACACCAGCATTTGAAATATGAACTGCAAGTTAATGCAGTCAGGACAATATGATTCATAACCTCCAAATGATCCCATCCCCATGAGACATGCCCCTCGGCACCTCCCTGTCCTCGACTGTCCAAACCGGACACAGACAGCGGCGTGTGCAATAAAACACCACCCTCACCTTTCTCTCTTCCTCGCACGCTGCTGAGAAGTACCAGGTTCGGTGTTTCTTGTTCACGTGAATGATTTTGAAGGGAAACACATTGCTCGAAGTCGTTTCCTCAGTTGACCGCATAACCCTGAGGAAAAAGAAAGACAGACAAATAAACACCATAGAATCGTCGAAATTTACAGCACGGAAAGAGGCCTTTTCGGCCCATGGTGTCCGTGCCGGCCGACCAAGAGGCTATCCAGCCTAATCCCACTTTCCAGCTCATGGGGCCCAAGTTTCGGGTGGAGTTGCTCCTAGTTTTTTGAAGCAACTAGTTTAGTTTGGAGTATGTTAGAAATTGCAATTCTCGGATATTAGTTTGCTCCAGTTCTAGTGAGTTAGTTGAGGTTGGCTTTAGGTAAGGTACTTTTTTTTCCAAAAGGGGGTGTGTCCAGCCACTCAGGCCAGTTTTGCAAGTTTCGGCATTGAAAACTTACTACAAACTAACTTAGGATGGAGTAAGTGTCCACTTTTGTAAGTTCCGAAAAACCTTACCGAGAGTTAAGTTTAGTGCAGGCACAGCCAGAGACGGGGGGTGGGAAGCATTAAACACAAAGGACACATCAACATCACAACAGCGGGGGGTAAGGGAAGTTAGAGGATTTTCCATAAACACCTTCACAACAACATTAAAGAAGCAAAGTACATTTAAAGCACCAAGCACTAAACGAAGCACAAAAAGTAATAAGCAATTAAGTAATAAAAAATAGAAAGAACCCTGCACCTAAAGCACCAAGGCGAAAGTAATAAGTAATCAATCAATAAAAAATAGAAGTCCTACCTTTATGTGAAGGGAAGATGTCTCTGACAGTGTCTCTCTCTGTAGTGTCTCTCTCTCTCTGTATCTGACAGTGAAGGGTGCGGGGGGGGGGGGCGGGGAGGGTGTGTGTGTGTGTGTGTGGGGGGGTGGGAGGGTGTGTGTGTGGTGGGGGGGGTGGGAGGAGGTGTGTGTGTGGGGGGGGGGTGTGTGTGGGGGTGTGTGTGTGTGAGGGTGTGTGTGTGAGGGTGTGTGTGGGAGGGTGTGTGTGTGGTGGGGGGGTGGGAGTGGGGGTGTGTGTATGTGGGGGGGTGGGAGGGGTTGTGTGTGTGGGGGGGGGGGTGTGTGTGGGGGGGGTGTGTGTGTGGGGTGTGTGTGGGGGTGTGTGTGTGTGTGGTGAGGGTGTGGGAGGGTGTGTGTGTGTGTGTGGTGGGGGGGTGGGAGGATGTGTGTGTGGTGGGGGGGTGGGAGGAGGTGTGTGTGTGTGTGTGTGGGTGTGCGTGTGTGGGGGTG